>NC_056739.1:1661465886-1661598386 GCF_019279795.1 Protopterus annectens
TAAATGATCATATAGCTATTACAGCAAAACTGAGAAGTAGGAGACTTAGGAAATAATGCAGACTTATTAGTGTTATTATGTATGTTTATGTCTTTTAAAATTTTTGTAGGTTAATTAGAGGATATCTTATAATTTTATCTCACAATTTTGTATATATTTGTGTGTTATATATTTTTTAATGTGTAAATGTTTGATTGGTTAATTTGAATTTAATTGAGTATAAAAGGAAATGACCTCATCTGATCAGTTAGGTTTGATGAAGCAAATTTATTTGTGAAAGCGCTTACCATTTGTGCAATAAACTCAGTGGGTATAAAAGGAAATGACCTCATCTGATCAGTTAGGTTAGACGAAGCAAATTTATTTGTGAAAGCGCTTACCATTTGTGTAATAAACTCGGTGGATTTTATACAAATTGCGACTCCTGCTCTCCAGCTTGCTTGTTTGTTTTTTTATATATATATATATATATATATATATATATATATATATATATATATAAATATATATATATATATATATATATATGGGTCCCTACACATGGTCAAAATTTCAGAAAGCCAAAGACCATATGGCCGAGACCATATGATCAACTTTTGAAATATCAACCATGCAGATAGGGCATCTCTGTACAGTGCGGAATGAGAAGATTTCCATCTTCCGCACTGTAGTAGATTTCGGAGTTGGTATATTAAAGTTTTGGGGGGGTGTGGGATGTATAGTAGACATACAGATATATATATATATATATATATATATATATATATAAATATATATATATATATGTATATTCATGTATATGGATCTACTTCTAAATTTCAAAGTTTAAAACTTCAAATTTCTTATCGTCGAGACCATATTATCAAAGTTTTGAAACTTTGAACCATTTAAATGGAGATCACTGTACAGTGCGGAATGGAATATTTACCATTTTCCTCTCTGTAGTGAGATCACAGAGTTGGTATATTTAATTATAATGGGGTGGGGGGGGTGCAGAGGAGCTTTAGAAGTAGACCCATATGTATATATATATATATATATATATATATATATATATATATATATATATATATATGTCTGTATGTGTATATATATATATATATATATATATATATATATATATATATGGGTTCCATACACTAGATCGATTTTCACTAATTCAAAATAGTGCATGGAATGCTCACTGCAGTGAAAGTGCACTTAATCGAAAGTGCACTTACGCGAAGTTCAGTACAACAAGCGGGTGTTGTACTGAACTTCCGTGCAGTTCTCTCGGACCTTAGGGTTAGGGCATGGGTCATAGTAATCCCCTTACCATGATCCGTGCCCTAACCCTAAGGTCTGTGATGACTGCAGTGCAGTGAAGGACATAGCAATGTCCTCCACTATGGTGCGATAGTCATGAACCTTAGGGTAAGGGCATGGGTTAGGGTAAGGGGATAGGTTTGCTAACTATCCCCTTAGTCTAACCCATGCCCTAACCCTAAGGTCCATGCGTATTGCACTATAGTGGAGGACATAGCTTGTTTTTTATGTCCTCCACTGTGCTGCAGTGTTTTCAGTGAAGTGCACTTATGCAAAAGTTCACTTCCATTAAAGTGAACTTTCGCAGAATTGAGGCTTCCTATTACAAGTTCGAAGTAGTGAACTTTCGTTCTTGTAATAGGAATCCATATATATATATATATATATATATATATATATATATATATATATATATATAGATATATATATATATACTTTAGTTCCTTCTGGGCAATAATCCCTTCTATATTATTCTAATTAGATATTGTTATAGCACTTTGCTTGCTTGCTTATTTATCCTTTAGATATATCTATGAGTCTTTTTACTGAATCTTGTACTTCTGACAGACATTTATAGGTTCATAGGTTCATAGGTAGGTAGTAGGCTATTGGCCTTAGGGTCTATATAAGCCTAGCGAAAAAGGTACCGTGGCTTTCGCCTCCTAAGAAAATTATTTTCCTATGCCCCTGTCGAGCAGAGCCACATAAGTGATCCCTGGGGTGAATTTCCAATCTCCCATCCAATCATCAAGATTTTTCTTGAAGAGTGCTAATGAGGAGCTTCGTTTGATATAGATAGGTGGTTTGTTCCAGAGTATGGGAAGTCTCTGGGTCAGGAATCTATCCCTCCAGCATGTTCTGTTTATTGTGGTGATAAGGTTTAGGTCCTTAGAGCATGTAGCTCGGAGGGATTGGGATTTCTTTAAGTGGAGCATGTCCAACAGCTCTGGGTTTAACATAGCTTTGTATGTTAGGTAGAGATCGCCTCTGAGTAGGCGATATGTGACGGAGTAAAGCTGGAGTTTTCTGAGACAGTCTGCGTAGGACATCTGTTTGAGGCTGGTAATCCTCTTTGTGAGGTATTTCTGCGGGCTTTCCAGTTGTTGTAGATGACTTGTGAGGTACATACCAAAAGAGGCGCTGTATTCTATAATGGGTCTAATGAGTGATGAGTAGAGGGGAACAATGACCTCTTTTTTCCTGGATGAGAAACCTTTTGTGATGAGGGGTGCCACTTAGAAGGATTTCCTGACTACTGTGGCGATGTGATTAATAAAGGAGAGACTACTGTCCACTTGTGACTCAAGGTCTCTTTTCACACTTTCAGTGTTAAGTAGACTACTGCCTATGTGGTAGTTCATGGGTACAGAGTTTTTACCAAAACAGATGAAAATACACTTTTTGGCAATAAGCTTGAAACCATGGCTTTGACACCAGGCATTTGTCTCAGTGAGGCCCTTTTGTAGGATGCCCACATCATTAGGAGTTTCAATTATGGCTCCCAGTTTACAATCATCTGCCAACTTCATTAGCCAAAGACCTTCATTGTTAACCTGTACTTCAGAAAAGTAGATACTAAACAGGAGAGGACTCAGGACTGAACCCTGTAGTACTCCATTTGTCCCTGGTCTGAAGTCAGATTTGGAGTCTGTTACTTTCACAGTGTCAGCTCTGTCAGTGAGCCAGTTGGCAACTCATATTGTGACATAGTGATTTATACCTAGTTTAGTGAGTTTATCTATGATTCCAGAGTGGTGGATGGTGTCAAAAGCCTTGGCGAGATCTAGATAGGCTGTGTGAATCACCTTACCCTCATCTACGACTTTGGTGACCACATCAAAGAAGTCTATCAGGTTTAGAAGACATGATCTGCCTTTTATAAACCTGAACTGGGTGGGTTCCAGAGTTTGGAGATTACCAATGTCATTGTTTATAAATTCCATGATGACACATTCCATAGCCTTGCAGACCAGACTCGTCAGGCTAATGGGGGGCGTTAGTTCCCATGGTCCATGGTGGCTCCCCCTTTGTGGGGTGAGATAACTGTCACTGTACGCTATTCAGTGGGCACAAAGCCTAAGGTGAGGCTATGATTGAACATGGTACTTAGTTTGGGTGCCAGCTCATTCTTTAGTTCATGTAGAACCCAGCCTGGGATGTTGTCAGGTCCCATGGATGCTGTGTTCTTGGCTTTGGAGAGTGTGGTTTTTACCTGTGCTGCCATGATTACAGGAACTTTGCATTCTTCTGATATAGAGATGGGCCCTTTAGGGGGTGAGAGGGGGGTAAAGTTAGCACTGAACCTATCCACCAAGATGTTGGCAATATCAGTTGGTTCTGTATATTTAGTGCCATTGTGCTGTAACTCAGAGTAGATCTGAGTGTTGCCATTGAGATTCTTGACATAACTATAAAATGCTTTGTAGTTGTCTTTAAAATCAGTGGCAATTTTGTTTTTGTAACTAGCTTTGGAGGATTTTATGAGGGATCTCAGCTTCTTACTGAGGCTGACCAGAGAGTTCCTCCAATCATGGGATTTACTCTTTTTTGCAACAGTTTCTTTCTTCTGTTGTAGAGTTTGTTTATGGCAGGGGGCCACCAGATTGGCTTACTTTTTTTGGAGGATAACATCTTAGTTCTGTTAGTGATTGCACGATCCATGCACTTGTGTAAGTGCTTATAAAGTGCATTTTTGTAGGATTCAGCAGTCGTACCTCTATTGTCCGTCTGCATGGGTGCCGTGAAGTTTACCACTTCTGTCTTAAGAAGCATGAAGTTGGCTTTGGAGAAATTTTTTTATGGTGGTTTCCCTAATGAGGGGTGGGGGCGGGATGTGGATGTCTTGGGTGATTAGCTTGTGATTGGATCTGACCAACGAGGAGTTGACCTCTTGTGGTTGCCCATGTTGGTAATGACCAGGTCTAGGATATTGCTGCCCCTGGTGGGGGTGTGGATAAGTTGATCCAAGGTGTTGGAATTTATGAATTCCAGAAAACATTGAGCAAAAGAATTGGTACATGAGTAGTTTTCACAGTTAATGGTGGGGGAGTTGAAATCGCACATTATTAGGCCGTTAGGTTGTACCCTAATATTTTCCAGTGTATCAAGAAATGAGGAGTGTGAATCCTGGGGCTTGGTGTGGGATCTGTAGCAAGCTACAGTTTGCATTGCAGTCTTGCAAAGAGTTAGTTGCACTTGGATAATCTCAGACGCATTAAGGAGTGCCTCAAGTGAGTGCATTTTGAGGTTTAGACTTCTAGCATTGAGTAGCATTACCCTTAGATTTTGCTTGCTTGTATGGTGGTGAATTTGTAATTTGAACCTTGCCTAAAAAAGGCACTATAGGGGTGGCAAGAGCCTTAGCCAGTATCCGGAATCCCAAGGGCGACAGATGCAGGCCATCTCTGGCAAAGCATCATGGTCTGTCGATCATGACATCCCAGGTAGACAGATACTGGATCCCCTTAGAATGTCACCAGAATCTTAGCCAATTGCTGATGTCAATCATTTTGTCCTTGTACTGTGGTATAATGCTGGGTGATGGCAGAATGCTACTCAGGGCTAGGGTCATACCTGCCTGGACTACAAGACCGGAAAGCTCCTCCATGTCTCTTTTCATGTAGTCCAGGGAGGTATGTCTCAGGTCATTCGCACCAACATGGACAATGACAGAGTCATATTTGTACTTGTGTGGAGTAACCTGGGTGTGTGCATTATGTGGCAGATCCCGGCACCTGACAGGCAGCTGACAGCAGCTTTCTCCTTGTTTAGCCTGGTGACTGGAACATCAGTGTGCCTGACTATAGAGTCACCTATGACTAGAATGTTGGGTATGTTGCTATGATTTATGGGTTATGGTTGAGTGGCACACTGAGTTTGTGGACTATGTGTCATTTGAGTTGTGTTGGGGGGGTGGAGGTTGCTTGTATTTCTGCTCTGGACGTCCCTGTTGCTTCGGCAGAATTTTATTGAGAGCCTCCGTGAATGTAGATGTGTGTTTTGTGTTTTTATGTAGGCTCTAACATTCATGCATGCACATATAAAATTACTGCAATTTCTTTTCTTTGGGATTAGGATTTAGCTAAAAAGGGTCCCAAAATCTCCATCATCAAATAGTATAAATAAATACATATTTTGCAAAAAAAGTATTTGAGACAAAGACTAATCTGTGGCTATACTAGAATCTTTCATTCATTCATTCATTCATTCATTCATTCATTCATTCATTCATTCATTTATTCTTTCTCTCATGCTTTCTGTATCCAGTTCAGGACTAAAGGGGAGCTGGCAATTATCCCAGTAATCAGTATATACAAGTTTGAGAGACTAAACCTTTTAAGTGGTGAGCACACCCTCACGCACATATGCATGCATGTGGATACACACACATGTCCCCACACACACACACACACACACACACACACACACACACACACACACACACACACACACACACACAAAACCACATACACATGTGCACACCGTCTCTAACACTCATGCATGCACATATAAAATTACTGCACACGCCCACCTATAGGCAGTTTGGAGGGTATCACTTACAGAACATTTCTGGAACACAGGAGTCAACTGAAACACAGAATAAACTCTCATGGATACATGGAAGGCATGAAGACTGCACAGAAGACACCTCAGCCAAAAAATTAACAGGAAACCCAAGTACTATGTAGCTGTCCTTTGTGAATGTCTGCTGTTTATATTCCTAAAATACAGTGTCCTATAGCAGTGTTTCACTCTTTCTGTATATAGTTGGATATGAAAATACATATATATATATATATATATATATATATATATATATATATATATATATATATATATACATACATACATACATATATATATATATATATATATATATATATATATATATATATATAAAATTTGTTTATTTATTTATTTACATTTGTTGATGGGGAAATTCCGACTGGATGCAGGTCTTTTTTCAGCAGAGGCCCGGGGAGAAAAGCTCCACTAAGTAATGTTAATACTATATATATATATATATATATATATATATATATATATATATATATATATATATATATAAAAAAGACAAGAGAGATATGTGTAACTATATGTACATGTCTATCACAATACCGACTATCAAAAGAATGATCATTTTAGATTGAATCTAAAATGATCAAACAAGTCTATTACTAATTATATATACCAACTCCAAGATTGCACAACAGCAGGGTAATGGAAAATTTTCTTAAGTCAGTGGACCACTATCCCATGCAAAACACTGGTGGACAAAACTGCATTGAAAAAAATGTTTGCCCATATGAGTTTTCGCTGTTATTTACAGCCTATAAAAATGTTTGCTGATATGAGCATTCAGTGTTTCAGACAGCAGCCCTGTATATAGGAATTCAACGTGCAGAGGCGTGAGTGACATTGACAAGTATATCAGTGGTCACATCTAATAAGATGCTGAATGTAGAATGCACATGATCACGTCACAGATCATGAGCTTGTACTTTCAAGTTTTAGAATGCTCAAACTTACCAAATTGCTGTACAATCTGTAACATACTTATGCATCATCCAGCACAAAACAAGACAGGTGGAATGCTGCAGCTTCTTTTGTGCAATGTCATTTATATGAATAAACGTATGCAGAAAAGAATAGTTCTTGCCAAATGTCAGATGAAAATAGGGAAACTGTTGTGTCATCATTTCTTTGAAGTGGTCAGCAGACTGCATGTCCATGTGTCATTAAAGTGATTAAAATGAAATATGGATTAATTTATAAACAATTCATGTGTGTATGAGGGTGGCCACCCCATGATAAGATTAGACAATCTGGCACCAGTGGAAACACAACATCAGATCTTTGTTCGCTGTGTCAACAGTTTGTAGGAAAGGTCTGCAAAATATATTTTTTTGTTTCACTCTAGCTGTTTACACTGTTAGGGACACCTTTGCTTTTTGATCTTGGCCCAGCATTCTATATTTAAAGTATTTCATCTGCATTGTATGATCAACTGACAAGGAATGTTAAACTGGAAAATCCTGTTTGCTGTATGGTAACCACTTGCTTTTAGTTTTATGCTGTTGTTAACATGACCGTAAATGTTTTGTCTCTGTTTCCTTTTGTGGGACAGCTAAGACAGTAATGGGTAATAAATAAAGATTTTAAAATAAAACTGCATGAAGGAATAATAGTTTATACACTAGAAAATTACAGTTCTAGATTTTAGAGTTAAGTGAAAACTCTCAGGGCCAGATTCCAAGAGTTGCACTCAGTGTAAGTCACTGTGGTGTAAGGCCTATCGATAAATAGGCTTGCTATGGCAGCCAGACTCCAACTTGCTCTCAGTCTGCTCTCAGTGTAAGTGGTCACTTACAGTGAGATTAAGTCTTTTGGTATCAATCTATTTGTCATAATGTAAATGCAGGAAGTGCAACAGAATGTGAATTATGAAATACAAGAAGTTAGCGCCAAAGACATCTAAAGAAGTCACTAATGTCTAACAGTAAAGAAGACAAAAAAGGGGCAGGTATTATTTGAAGGCAGAAATAATTTGTTACTCACTGTATAAGTGATCTAAATTTATTGTATAATTAACAACAAGGAATGCTTTGATGTATTCATTCAAAAAGAATAAATGCCATTTTTCTGTATAGGGCTTAATATTTGCACTTAGATTTCAGGATCTATTGTATAGACAGTTGCACCATGAGTACAGTGAGTATAGAAGTTTAAAAAGCCTGTGTCTGATACCAGCTACTTGGCTGAACAAAAATCTGAAATACGAGGGCTCAATATAAGTAATATAAATTATACTTTAAGATATACATACATACAAACATATATATATATATATATATATATATATATATATATATATATATATTATTGTTTTATATTGTTTGATGCCTTCAGTTGTAAGTGATGCATACTGAGCCACAGAAAGTTACCCACAGAGCATAATAGCCACTTCAGATTGCTAAACAGGGTTATGCTGAGCATGTGGTTATTCATTTCTCCCCTGATCATATATTTCTTTAAGTTATTCCTCCAAAGCCTAAGGTACTGATGGAGCAGGAACAGAAGAATGCTATTGGTTATCCAACCATGCATTGAACACATGGTATTTAAAAACACATCAGTGCTGTTAAGGCAAACCAGAACTATAGCTTTGTCATCTGCCGTATGCTATACAGTTCCACCAACTGGCACAAACCCAAATCAAACTTGAGGAACAAGAAAATAATCTAACAAGCAAATAACACAGTATTTGCATTCATTTGGAAACCCCTTATATCCACACATCTTCATAAACCAATGCTGATACTGCATTCCTGTGATAGCACCCCCAACAGCTGGCACCTATGATTGTTGACCTTTTTGCTCCATCTTAGTTATGGCTCTGAGGCAAGTCATTAGATGAAAGAAAGAGTACTTTTTATGAGTTGAATAAAATAATTGAATGAGTTGAATAAAACAACAATTGAATGAGTTGAATAAACCAACGACTGAATTTAGTTCAGAATACATTTTGAATAAATTGCATTTATTTAAACTGTATTTGCTTTAATACTGCTACACACTCAAGTGTGCTAGGTTGCACTGCACTTGAATTGTTTTAGTGCTGTTTTAGCTGCTTTCTTGGAAAAAAAATTCTAAGCTTGTTTCCCACCTTTCCTGTAACTAGTCTAGTCCAGATACAGATTTGCTGTATCTATGACTGTTTGTAAGCTTCTGAGCCCCCCAAACCTTTCTGTGTTGGAGGGAAGCCTTCTAGCCAATCAGTGGGAGTGGTATTCCATCTATTTCAACTTTCTGTTTTAAAAGCCTGCATTTGCACTTTTCCTGCTTTTCCTGTAACTAGTGTAGTCCAGATACATATTTGCTGTATCCAGGACTGTTTGTAAACTTCTGAGTGGTGCCAAAGTCTGCTCTTCAATTTTTCTCTTAGATTTATCTCTTAGATCTGCTAATTCTCTCTTCTCCTGCACTTTTAATAGCTTATTAGTTTAGCACTCTACCAGAGTTCTTGTAGCACACAAAAGTGCAACCAGCATTAAACGTTCTACAAGGAAACAGCTCCAGTACGTATTATTAATGCCCACCCTTCCAGGCATAGCTAAAGGTCAGTTCTTTGTGCTTTCTCCTACTAACCTGGTGAACTTGGGCATCCTGAGGCAATGTAGCAACTGCCTCATGTACACTGACAACCCTCTCGTCTTACCTTCCAACACTCAGACTTGCGAGAGATGAACTTATATATCCAAATTGGAAGCCACGCACTCTCCAGCCAAGGCCAGAATAGCTGGTCAACAGGAAAAGGTCAACACTTGCACCACACTACATGGAACACATAATCTTCCAAAATACAAACCAGCACTGTCTTCACATAAAAACACAAAGCACACACCCACCATCACTTAGGCTTTCATTAAAAATCTACCTAAACAGCAGAGATGTCCAAGGCAGAAACATACTCAGCCACCACAACACAACACTTATCATGAGACACATAACTCTCCTAAATATTCTGCCACTCATCCAAAGAACCTAAGGCAAAACAGCATAACCCAACACACTAGTTATAGGTGACGCGATAGTGAGGCACACTGATGTCCCAATCTGTAGGTTGAATAAGGGGAAAGTAACATGTGCTAGGATCTGCCACATAACGCATGCATGTATCTATCAGCCAGATAACACAGTAACACACTCCCTACACTGATTCAGTAACTGTGTTACATGGATCTCCCTCAGTAAAGTGCCTTCATTTAATATGCATGGTGCGCTACTGAGTGGGTACCGCATACTCAGCCACAGTACCTCCCATGTAGGCTTTACACTATGCCTTCACTTATTTTATTATATCGCCAGGAAGGTCTCTGAGAGAAATCTGTTTCAGATGATGAGATCACTGTATCGGTTAAACAGTTACACTACAGCAGGGCTGTAGAAGTGAGTGGGAATCTTTGTAGAAATGCTGAAGGCCCTGAAGATCATTAGGCTACCATAGTTAACACATGTAGAGAGAAACTCCGGTCATCATGAATTTTAGCTCATAGTTGTCAGACACCCAGTCATGAGTGAATCCTTCACGGCCGTACCTCTTAAGCTCTTAGCGTAAAAAATCTGGACAAAGACAAAAATAATAGGGGGGCAAAGGCCCCAAAATAGATACAGATTTTAAATATTGCTCTTATAACCTTAGAACATTGGTAGAATAACAGGTTTTGTGCTGGCATGCATTTTTCTGAAGGATAGAAAGTCTAAATCTGAAACATCTGTCATTATTAAATGATTTCAGTCTTCAATGATTTGCCAGAATACCACAAATGTTATGGCAGACTGCCCAAAAAATGTTGTTCTTTCGGCTTTTCCTGGTTAGGGGTCGCCACAGCGGAACTCCGGTCTGCTAATGATTGTCAGTAGATTTTCACTGTGTCGAGGTGCCAGCTCGACACCCAACCTTCAACGAAGGCACACCCATTTACGCATGTCTTTCGAACACCACTCAACCGCAGGGAGGACATGCAGACTCCACACAGAAGACGCTCCAGCTGAGATTCGAACAGGTGAACCTCTTGCTGTGAGGCAACAATGCTACTGCTGCACTACCACAGACTGCCCAAAAAATATGAGGCAAAAATCTGAACAGTTGAGAGGTATGTTCATGTCAGTGTCTCAAAAAGAGTAAACAATTATCTGAGTGATCCTCTAAAGACCAAACACTTTAGAGCAAATACAAAAAATTGAAACTTTTTTTCTTATTTTTTTTCAGGGGGGCAAGCCTCTCGTCTGCCCCCATTGTGGTGGGCTGCACCCCTACACCCCCTGCTAATAATATAAACTAAATTGGTAACCACATAACAGCAGAGAAAGGACAAATTCCCTCACCCACTGTACCGTAATCCCATTCAAAAGACTGCTGGAAGAAACTTCATTGAAACAAAAGTTTGCTGACACGAACATTTGTTTCTTTTTTTCACCAGTAAAAAGTGTGATCATTCTCTCTTTCAGACTGTAGCTGTTCATGGCCTTGTAAACACTGATCATGGTAAGACACCTGATAGTTCTTGACCTAGATCTACTCAAAATATTCAGATGCTTCAGATGTTATTAGCTGTATTCAGATATGAGGAAAACAAAAATGTTGTAGGCTAAATTGAAGATCGCTATAATAAAACAAAAGTTAAAAAAAAACAGTAAAATATAAAAATTGACAAGGTAGTCATTTTTGGCCAAAGTTCTAGACAGTTTATAAGTTCATCCTGCGTTGACAGCAGACCAAATATCACTAATAAATAGAAGATCTGAGGTGAAGAGTTTATACTAAAATCAATATTTGGTGTTATTTAGTTTAGTGCAACCTTTAATCAGTTAAGAGACTAACACTGTGATAAACGCAGAATCAACATTCCTTCACCTCATACTGAAAATATCTTATGCAGAATTTGAAAGATGAACGTGACCATTATGCAACTCCAGATATTAATCAGACGCTGTATCTAGTGAGTTTAACTAACTCAGTGATTTGATAACGCCAAATGCGACCACAAAAACATGCAACATTCACAAAGAAGTACCAACACCTATATATATAAATATATATATATATATATATATATATATATATATATATATATGTGTGTGTGTGTGTGTGTGTGTATATATGGGTCTACTTCATATACATATAGATATATATATATATATATATATATATATATATATATATATATATATATATATATATATATATATCTATATGTACATATATATATATATATATATATATATATATATATATATATATATATATATATATATGGGTCTAGGACTATTTCCTGAATGCACATTTGCCTGAAGCTCAGATGACTGTGCACAATTTCCTGAAACAAATTTCACTGAAAGTTATATATGGCCTTTTCCCCACTGCAGTGTGACCCTGGAGTTAGAATATATAGTTGGGGGCACAGCCCCCCCAAGTGGGGTGTGTGGGGGGCATAGCCCCCCACATACTTTAACTATATATTGTGTTCTAAAAACAGTAATTTATTGGAATTGTAAGTATCCGTGTCTATAGATAAAAATATTTAAAATTGGTGGGGGGGCTACACCCCCACCCCACCCCCACCCCCCTAACTATATATACTAACTCCAGGGTTGCACTACAGTGGGGAAAAGGCCATATATAACTTTTAGTAAAATGTGTTTCAGGAATTTGTGTTTCAGTGAATTGTGTTCATTTATTTGAGTTTCAGGCAAATGTGCATTCAGGAAATAGTCTTAGACCCATATATGCATATCTATATATATATCTATATATATATATATATATATATATCTATATATATATATCTATATATATATATATATATATATATATATATATATATATATATATATATATATATATGCTCCAACTATGAGTAAAGCTAATAATTGCAAGGACATGTCCCAGAAATATCATCAATAAAATGTACCAACTTACAAAGATCGCCCAATATCAAGGTTGTTACAAAGTTCCAAATGGTAAAAATCGAATTTAGCTTCCACTGCGGTGGTGGTGCTGCGGTAGCATTGTCGCCTCACAGTAAGATGTTGTCCTGTTCGATTTTCAGCTAGAGCATCGTCTGTGTGGAGACATGCGTGAATGGGCATACCTTCTTTGAAGGTTGTGCGTCAGAGCTGGCAACTCGGCACATAAAAATCTACTGCCAATCATTAGCGTACCGGAGTTCCGCTGTGGCGACCCCTAACCGGGAAAAGCCGAAAGACACAACAAAAATCGAATTTAGCTTCTATATTCTATTTTGCAAATGTGTGGATATTTTATTTAGATTAGCAACAGTTAAAGATATATATATATTTTTTTTATTTTATTTTATAGTCAGCACTATAAGCATAAAAGACAAATATGAGTTTGCAAGTCATTTCACTGACTGTCTGTGTAATCAGTTGTGGTTTGATGGTTTGCCTGTGTGACTGAAAGTGTTGCTGGTAAATTGTTTGATTTTTTTGAGAGTCAAAGTTTATCTTTGTATGCACTCAGTGTTTGACTCTCTGCTGGAGTTTTAAAATCAATAAAGAACCAGGAAAGTAAATTCAATTACTCTTTTGTGCCTGCACTTAAGTTGCCTAACTAGTGTAGCCATTTAGAGCTGATTTCTGCATTATATGTTGCTGTTTACTAACTTTATTTTATGCTTTGAGTGATTCTATATTTTTATTTTCTACTTTTTGTAATCTGTTTCGTCTGGTGTTTTGTGTATCTTAGATTTATGTGGTGAATTGATCTAAATGAGGGATAGACAAACTACTGTAGGTCTTCGCTTACTTTTAGCACATGGGCTTCAGAATTTACTTGCTTTCTTTTCATTAATCATTTCAATTCTTTGAGTGGTGTTTACTACAAATAGTGTAGTTTGGCACTGTCATCTGATACGACTGAAGAGGCCTGCATCATTTCAAACGACAGAAGTATGATCCCATTTACGTGAAAGTGCACCAAAACGGTAAGTGCACTTTTGTGAATCAGGTTCACTGATCTGGAAATAAAAAAAAAAACATTGCATCACAGAAGCACGCTACAGTGGGGATAAGGAAATATACCTGTTTCCCCAGTGTAGTGCGATATCAGAGTTAGTATATATAAAATAGTGGAGGGGTGCAGGAGGCTTGCTTCCCTGCAAAATTGCCTTTGTAGTGTTTTGATTTTGTGTTTATTACCAGTTCGGTGAACTGGTATTCGAGAAAGTGCACTTTCGTTTAAGTGCACTTTCATGTAAATGAAAGAACGAGCTTTCGACAAACAGAAGTAAACCCATATATATATATATATATATATATATATATATATATATATATATATATATATATATATGTAAATATACATTTATATCTCTATTTAACTTGAATGTATACTATCATCGTATGTCTAAAGGTGCAGAATATGTTAATAAATCTACTTTTGACAAGATATGTTTTTTTTCATTTCTGATAAAACCAAGTATCAAAGGAAAGTTATTATTGCCTGTACATCTGTGTATCAAAAGAAACATATGTTATGTGACTACTTCATGCTAAAAGTTTCTGTAGCTTTTTTTTCAGGTATCATTTGCTCACAAGCAGCATGTACACAAACCTATGGGCAGTTTAAAGTCACTCAAGTTAATCTGCATGCATGTCTTTATATATTGGGAAGACATGCGGGGGTGGGGGCTCATGCAGAAAGCATGTGCTGATGCAGCCATGCCCATTCTGCACAGAAAACACCCTAGAAAGGCAAGGGGTAGAGAATCAAGTACTGTTATGCAGGAGCACCAACCAGTGCACCATGGTGACACCCTGACCACTTTGTCAATAAAAAATTCTACAGTTGTAGAAATAGTAGTGTGGAGAGTGTTTTACAATAATGGATACAAAAAGCAATCACCAGATGGCAATAGCAGAGTTGTGCCAGTGCAGTATTTTATCTTTAAATGGTCACCATGCTTGACAGAGGTACTCATGGAGTTAGAGACATCTATATGTGGTATCACCGGAACAGTGGATGCTTGAATTGGAACTGAAAAAGTTAAAGAATGGGGACTTTTTTCTGTGCAGTTTTGCTGTTCATTCCTTCTGATTATTTGTATATTTGTGCTTGTTTGTTTTTACCAATTTCAGTCCCACAGATGAATACAAAGATCCAAGTTTTCTCACAATGGCACAATATAATACAAACATAGCAAAGAAAAAAAAAAATCACTTGAATTCTAATTACATTACGAATCAACACAAACAACTGAAACATCTGACTATACTCGTTACACAAATTAAAAGAAATGTTGTTTACATTATCTAAAGGGATGGAGGAGGGACAGAGCTGTTTAGAGCATATACAGAGTTTGCATGATGTACAATAGAGGCAGTAAAAGCCAGCATCATGACATGGAGTGATAAAGCCCTAATTAAGGCCCATGTGATCCAGGTGAGATTAGTGACTTGGGAATCTGATGAGATGACAGGGAGGGATGGGTATGCTTGTCAAGGGACAGAGTGCTCATTGAAGATGCTTTCCGAGAGGAAGCATAGTTCACAGACAGAAGTAGCCCTTGGATGTTGTCATGGAATGCAGAGTTGGGGGGGGGGGGGGTTGAGAAAATAAGCATAGTTCAAAATCTACCTTCCTCTCAGCAGCAGAAGCAGTTGCTGGCACCTTCTCCAGGATCCCCTTATGATCTACACTCCAGCTCACTCAGGGAAGTCTGAGGGAGGAAAGAGGAAAGAAGAGCAGGTAAATCCAGTGATGGATGGGAACACTGGTATGGCCAGCATGAGTGAAGTGGGGAGGGAGGGTGAATCGAGACAGTAATGTAGTACTCTTTTGTGAAACAGATAACATTGTCATTATGCTAGAATGTGGAGCTTGTTAGATGATATAGCCTATGGTGAAACTTTTTCAGTGTGCTTCTTGATGTAGGTAAGATTTAAGCTGGGGTCTGAAGTTAGTGCAATTAGAAGCTTCTTTTATGTAGCCAGATAGTAATTTATAGCAATTATTACAGGAATATCATAGTCTTGAGACTAATATGCTTTGCCAGTTCCTATGATGGGCTGCACCTCTTCTATCAAAGAAGCTAGGTCAGTAAAAGACAAAGCCCAGATACTAGAAGAGAGAAGTTCTGCTTAGAACACGGTAGGTTAGTTCTTGGAATTTGTAGAATGAGACCTGATTGTATATGTGCTCTGACATTATATAAGGGTATGGTGATAATCAGTCTGGCAGCAACAGTTGAGAAGGTATCAAGGTACATACGTTTGAAAAAGAATAGGCCTAATAGATGTGCTGTCCTTTGCTTCACTGGAATACACTTATTATTTTGGATATTATAACAGTAGCCTTCAAATCTAGGGAAATTAGTGATAAAATAGTATATGTTATTAAACAGTGATTGGAGTGTAGCTGCATAATTGATGGATGCAGCAGCAATCATTGGAAGGGCATACTCTGGGGAAGGCAAAGGGATTCCTTTACCTATTCTGGGTTATGCAGGAAATGAAAGGAAATGACATATTTTGCATTCCCAAAAGAGTAAGTGGTGGCTTTTTTTTCGAAAAAGCCTCTTTTCCTCAGCTGTCCATTCAGTCATCTTTTTAGATCCTCTAGTGAGCAGCCCATATCACTCCATGGGAGAGCACTCCTCACTGTAGGGAAATTATCCTTACCAGGACCATATGTGTAGACCAGACATAAGCAGAATAAAGAGCAGCTTCTAGACAGACTTCATCCATGAAGTTATAAAGGGTGCAGGGGTCTCTTTTATCCCCAGTCTTCCATTTTGATTGACATGGTTTGTTCCCTGCTTTACTCCAGTGTAGTTTCAGTCAGTCCACCCCCAACATACTCCAGGTCTATTAGGATAGGCCATCATTAATTCTAGGCTGCAGAACTACCTGACCACACTGCAGCTATCAAACAACATCCAGTGCTGCCAAAACGGAGGAGGGAAGGGATATTTCTTTAGCCTTGCTTTCACTCCATTGCTAGCTGATAGAGTAGCTACACTACCTTGAATGCCTAGGCTGAATTCTCTCCACATGCTCTTGCTCCCATCCACATCATTTAGTGTTATGGCAAGACAGATTAATGGGACCAAGCCCACATCCCTTGTCCTTGCTGCAGTTAGTACCCACAGCAGATGGAAAGCCATCATACCTGATTTCAAGATGGGATAACCAGTCAATGGCCACCTACTGCCACCTTTCACTGGCCAGCTCCTCATGGTCCCTTGTTCTTTAATCAGTCTTGTGTTGTCTGTGTCACAGTTAGGGCTTTATCTACCTGAATAACTCAGCTAAGAGGAGAATTTTGTACAAAGTGGGAGTGCACTCCAGATTTTGAGGATATAGACTGAAAAAGCCCTAGCACAGGACTTTAATGAGTATCGAGGGCATTCTAGGATAAGGGCATGGTATCCACATGAATGGCTTTAATTTTAAAAGAGGCTGCATATCATGACAGAGTTTTGTATAGAGGGGCATATGTATTCTGGATCAACCTAGTCACGACCATGCTACTTAGTAATGTCATCGAACAACTTCGATTTACTGACTAGTAATGGTGTTCCTTGGTGCTGCGGTAGTGTTGTCATCTCACAGTTAGATGTTGCCAGTTCGATTCTCAGTTAGAGCGTCTTCTGTGTGGCAATGGGCGTTCCTTCATTGAAGGTTGTGCGTTAGGCCTGGCAAGCCAGCATGCAAAACTGTACTGCCAATCATTAGCGGACCGGAGTTCCGCTGTGGCGATCCCTAACCGGGAAAAGTCGAAAGGCACAAAATGGTATTCCTTACTAGAGCCCTGCACCTTAAATCTACAAATTTTATTCATTGCCACTTGAGGTTATTTGACAGTTTATATGTAATCCCAATGTTATGACTGACAGGGCATTCTTAGAGTGGTCAGAAGTACACCCTTATGCAAAATTTGCCTGAATTTCCTGGTTAATAAGTCTGAAATGTTTCACCATGTTCTTAGAGCATAAATAACTTTGAAGACTGCTTTGCCTGTAAGAGTGGCCCAATGCAAGTGATGATCAAGCCATGGACTAAGACATCTGAATAGTTTGACAATTGGGAAGAATCTAATTTTATTTGAATTTGCTGTCCATTCACCAGGTATGACCAGTCTTTCTGATATTCCAAAGGACATGGCTTCAGTCTTCTTGCAGTTCAAGCCGAAGCTCATTTTGGTGAACCAATGGTGGACGTTATATAAGGACTGTCACAGCACTGCTATGGTTCAATTTTAAGATTGGTCTGATGAACAGATGCTTAGATAATCTATACAAAGTACTGAGATGGGTAGCAGTAAAAGCAATTGACAGGATAGTAGGAAAAACATTTCAAAATGAGCTTAGGAAAGTTGAAAATAAAAGTGGAGGCATGATACAGCCTATTGGCATGCTGACTTAAAATATTCTGTAGGTCAGTTTGTGAGGATAGTCTTCAAGCCAGCAGAGCACTGGCCTTTGATCAGAGTGTAGAAGCTTAGCCAAAAGCTTGATGTCATTCACTATATCAAAGGCTTTTGTTAGGTCTGTGAGGATATCATCCACCGGTTTTCCATTATCCACACTGCACAGGATATCATCCGTCAGGATTGGCATGGCAGAGAGAAATCCATTGGCCTTCTAAAGACATACTGCTGCTTGCAAGTAAGTGCGATAGCTTTAGAGACATGTAAACAGCTGAATGACCACTATCATTTCCAGGGTTTTGGACAGACAGACTAGGAACATAATAACACAGGGGCAATACCAGGCTTGTGATCATAGAGATAATATGAAACCTAGCCATGTGCACCTTTAAGAAGTCACACTTAAAAGTTATTGCTACCTTTATGAATACTTAATTATTGCCACCTCACAAATCAAATGGGTACATTAGAGACTTACTGCCTCATCTTGTGCCCAGTATCTTTCCCTAATTGGGTGTCCCCTCAACTGCAAGCTGTGGAGCCAAAAAAAAAAAGAAAAAAAGATCCACTTGGATCTGTCTGTCATTCTAACCTGAGGAGCAAGAAAGCCAGGTCCCTTTTCTGCACTCATAAACCCATAAACTCCAATTTGAGAGGCACAGAAAAAGAAACATTTAAAATTGTAGTGAACTACTTACAACAACTTATACCACACAAAAAACACTTTCAGTCCTGCACTCCTGACCACAAAAGCAGTATCAGAATTAATGTCTATAATGATAAATGCCAGTACAGAAAGGAAACCAGTACTTTACTACAGGTTGATCAGCATTTCCTGATTGTGCCCCCTAACATTTTGGACCCAGGATAGCTGCCCTTTTGCCTCACCCTAGCTATGTCTCTGAGGTACATGATAAAACTTCTGTAAATTTATTTCTATCAATCCATTCATCAAGACTAGCCTTAAAGGTAGACAAAGTAGGACTTAATGCTTGACATGTTGTGATAACTTATTCTATAAGCTGGGAATACACTAAATTAGGAACCTCTCTCTCTCTCCAAAGAGTCTTGATTATTTTTTGGTTTTGTAATGAAACAGGAGATTGAAAAGGAATGGGTTTTTCATGGCTCAAAAAGTAACTCACAGATCATCAAAGGGCAGTCTGTAGGCTACTGAGTAGAAGGACAGTTGTGTTTATTAATTGGGGTAGCTGAAGGATTAAAGGCTTTTATTATTATTATTATTATTATTATTATTATTATTATTATTACTTAAAAATATTGGGAATTTTCTAGTTGATGGATTTGTTTGAGTTTGTACATACCAAAAGGATATTGTATTCAATAATGGGTCTAATAAGGGAAGAGTTCATGAGTAAGATGAATTCTTCCGATCATGACTATATTTCCTTGGAAATTGGCTGAGCCAGATAGGAGGATATCATGACTGCGATGGAAACATGATGAGTGAATGGCAGAGTTGTCCACATAAGTACTCATGTCTCTCATGACCATATATGAAATATGAAGACTGTACTTATAACGTAAGAGGTGGGAACAGCTGTTTTGCTGAACATTACCATGCTGCATGTTTTGCATTTATCTTAAGACCATTTCAGTACACTAGGTATTTGCCTATTCTAACCCATTTTTGAAGTAGTTTAATATCAGCGGATGCATGAATAACAATGCCCAGCTTGCCGTCATCAGCACACTTTGTCAACCACACTACAGGGATATTGACTTGGATTTCTGAAAAATAAATACCAAAACAGGGGCAGGCTCAGTTCTGATCCCTGTGAAATCTCAGTAGTTACAATTTAGAGAGGGTACCAGCAACTTTCACTATTAGGGATCTATTAGCTTGGCAGTTTGCAAGCCAGAGGCAATGTAAGGTTTACATTACATTTGTCTAACTTTTGAATAACACCATCAGAGTGGAGAGTGTAAAAAGCCTTAATTAGGCCAATATAAGCAGTGTGTACAGAGTAACCACTGCCATCAGCCTTTGTAACCTTTTCTAGGAAGTTTACTTGGTTCAGGTTTAAAATAACTAACTAAATAACTAAATAAAACATATTGTGTATGGTTTTGATCAGTTTGGCTGCCTATGTCTGCAGAAATGAGTCCTGCTGTTATGCATTTAATTGTGTTATAAGCAATAAGGCTGGCAAGGCTGAATGGCTTATAATTACCACTGCCTGTAGAGAGGCCACCTTTGAGAACAGGACTCAACACTGGTGGTTCTTCAGGAATCAGGGCAAACTATTTGGATGGCCACAGGTTGAACAGTTTAAACAGAGGCCCAGATAGTGCACATAGGTGGTACTGATGAAAATGCAGGCTTGTTGTTTTATCTGGCCCTATAGAAACTTTATTTTTAGCTTTTGACATGGATTTTTAAGACTTGTTCCAAGGAGATTATAGGGGAAGCTAAATGTTCAGGAATATTGACTGCAGCATTGTGTGCCGATGGGGTGAAGTTAGCACTAAATTTCTTTGCTAATATATAGGCAATATCCTTGGAATGAGGATATGTGATATTATTATGGATACCAGTGCAGTATTGGATGCTATTTCTTAGTCTCCTGACACAACTGAAGAAAAAATGTAATTTCCTTTGGTATTTTTAAAGACCTTAAGTTTGTATTTAGCTTTACTTTTTATAATAGTGTTCTTAATTTATTTGCTGGCTTGATTTTGATGTTGGTACTAAACCTTTATTACAATTTTATTATTCATTTCCTTTTTTTGTTATGCAGATTATTAATACAGGAGCTCCACCAGATCAGAGGTTGAGCATATACTCCTCTGTGCAGCTGTTTAGATGCTGGTAACATTTTAAGGGGAATATGGCAGCCCTCTCAGTTTGGGTCTATTCATATGGAGTTGTTGAGCATTTCTCCTTAAGTCATCTACAGTTAAAGTAGGTTGCCCTGGAGAAGTCCCTAAATATCATTTAATTTGGTTGTGGGGTGATACCATTAAACCTGAGAATATATCTGATTTGTTGTTAGATTTAACCAGGAAGGAGGAAATGCATGGGGGGATACAGGTAGGAGCTAGGTATACCAGATTAGGGATATTAAATCCTCTTGTGGGTAGGTCTACAACTTGCACTAGTGCATTGGTATTGGCAAAGTCTTGGAAATGCTGAGTTTATCTAGGTACAACTATTCCAGTCAATGCTTGGCTAATTGATGTCCCCTAGAAAGACTGTATTTGGTTTGATATGTAACCATTCAATAATGTTAAGGTAATCTCCATGATCTTTTAGGACATTGGTGGGGATATGTTGCTCAACAGGAACTTCAAGTTAGGGTTGTGGGTAATCTGATGTGAGATGATGTTTTTTTTTTTTTTTTTTTTTTTTTTTCTGACAAATACAGATACTCCTCTGCAGTTACTCAAGAACCTAAAGGCATGATACGTGCTAAACCCTTATGTAGCAGAGTGCTGTTATTCCATTGAAACCATGTCTCAGTAACTGCACAGATGTGAATGTGCTCACCTTGCAGGATGGCCTCAAGTTTAGGCATCTTGTTGTTTAGACTCCTAGCATTGAGTAGTGCCACCATAATGTAGTCCAAATTTGAGTTTGAGTTTGATATGCAGGAATATCCAGTAGGGAGACTGCCTAAAAGGCACTATAGGGTCATCTAATTCTTTAGTCCGTTTGTAGAAGCCCTGTTAGAGAGATGGAAGCTATACCTGACAAAATAGGAATTATCTACCAGCTCATCCAAAGCTGACCCATACTTCATCCGCTTAGAATGATACCATCTACTTAGCCAGCTGTTAAAGCCAATTATCTTGTGTTGGTATCTAAGAATCATTCATGGTGAAGGCAAGATACTACTCAAGACCAGTGCCTTTCTTACCTGTAACACTGTCATAATAAATTCCATCATGTCTGCACATTTCCTCTGGAAGGCATGCCTCAGGTCATTCACTCCCACATGGCTCACCACTAGGTCATAGTCATACTTATCTGTTTTAAAGGACATTAGAGCTCTTATCATATTACAGATCCTGGCACCAGAGAAGCAGCATACTGTCATCTTATTCTTGCCAGGTCGAGTAGATATGGAGTCTGTATGACTTTTTATGGAGTCATCTATGGCTAAGACATTTACTTGTGTAGCAGCAGACTTAGGGGGAAATACATGTGTGAGGGACCTGTAAGATGCAATAAGTGAGACAGTCCTTGCTTAGATAATGGAATGTTTGGAAATGGTTTCCAGAGTCTGAGAAATGTTCCAGACATAAGGCAGATATTAATGACGTGCTAAAGTGTGTTAATGTTAAAAGTGTTGTACATTTTGGAAAGAGGCCATGTGAGGTGGCTGAGTCAAAATCTAATTTTTCTTCATCCATCTGTTAACTTCTTCGACTGATACCTTTTTTGAAACAAGAATGTTGAAATGAAATCAAGCAGAAAACCCCCTTTCCACTTTTGTGAACAGAAAGGTACTTTTTCTTCAGTGTTAGTTCAGTAGTAAATAGTTATTAAAATTTCTATAATGGCAGCTAACATCATGATATGTTGTCAGTTATGACTTTGAGCTACATTCTAAACAGTTTAGAACTTTCAGTTGAGTTGCTGGCTTCCTGACAGAAATTTCATACATGGCAAGGATGTATCATCTCATGGGCCCTCATATAAGAAGCTTTTGCACCTTTATGTATGCATTTCTAATTACGCAAAGTGAAATCCAACTGTAGAATAATTGTAGAATGTTAAAAATGGTTCAGACTTTTCTTTTGAATGCTTTTGTATATGTATAATTTCAGGTGTTATCTGAAAGTCAGGCCTATCAATAGCCCTCTTGGTAACTTGTCCTACAGTAGAGTAGCTTGTTAACACACGTTTCTTACTAGTAATACAGTCCATTTGTGTTGCTGTGATGTCCATTTTAGTCTGATGAGTGCTTTAAGGAGTAATTGCTCTTTGTTTTGTTTAAAATACCTGTAGATGAGTATAGCAGCTGTTGTTCTATGTTTTTCTGCCGAGAAATAGATAATAAACATAGAGTGCTCCCTCTAAAGGGATGGCAGCACCCCTTTGTGAAGAGAACATTTCAGGAGTTTATCTAAGTGCTCAGTCAGTTAAGGAGCATTTTTTGTTAGAGGGTTTGTCCTAATAGGGGATGACACTAACCAGGAAAGAAAGAGAGGGATTAATTAAGCTTCTGTGCAGAAGATGCATGCAGCAATGTTCCTAGCTTGAAGATTATTGAAAGGTATATATAAAACCTTCCAGTATATATATGGTATCCAGTTAATTCTTTCTCTTTCTCTGATACATTTTGACTGAAACGTTTTTTTTAGAAAAAGTGGACTGAACTGGCAGCTAAGAAATGATGTCCTCAGAATTAGTTCTGCTTTTAAAAGTTGAGCCCTCATATTGGAAAGTTCTAGTAGGTTCCTTGATTGCTTTGCCAGTTGTGATTGAAGTACCTTCAATGTAGTCAGCTTTAATGTAGTCAATTATGTCACACACACACTTGTTGTTCACTATAATGTTATGTCTGCTTAATCTTTCTTAGTTCAACTAGAATTGTCTCAATATTAGACTGGGTCCTTGTCTCTGACCCTAGTAAAATCTTTTGCACTGGAACTCTACCTAACAGCATTAGTGATCACCTACTGGCATACATAATTCACAAATCAACTCCAGTGCTTAATATACACCAGTATAAGCATACCAGAGACCTACCCCACTTCTACCCATCTACCTTTAACAATACCCTACAAAACATCAACTGGCATCTACTTAAAGTCCTACCACTGAATGATGCTGCTGAATTCTTCAACTCAACATTCCTCCATGTACTAGACAATTTCGCTCCTTTCCGATATAGGAGAATGAAAGCCCACCAGGCCAGTTGGCTTACCAAATCCAGCAAATAACTTATGAAAGCTAGGGATAAGGCCTGGAAATTATGGCATGCAAGTAAAAAACCCTGCAGACTTCACTCAGTAAAAAAAAATGCATAATTAAGTAAAGTGACATCATCAAAAACAAACAAGACTACTACATTACTCTGCAAAACAACCATATGCAAAATCCTAAAAAGTTCTGGAGGTCCATAAACACTCTGTTATACCCAGGCAAAAGTGATAATCCCTCCCCTGATCCAGACATGGCCCCAGCTGAAACTTCCTCACTTTTTAACTCATTCTTTAAAACCAGTATAGTCAACCTAACTGCCAACGTCCCACTAATTAACCCACTGCCCCCAGACCCATCTGCTACAACAAGCCCAAACCTCTCTCTCATATCCATACATACCTCCACCATAAAAAAAAAACTCCTGCTTAAACTTAAACCTGGATCAACTGCTCCATATAACTTACCACCAGAATTACTCCAAAAATCAGCAGACGTTATAGCCTATCCCATTAGTATACTACTAAACAGATCCATTCAATAGGTTCATAGGTAGATACTAGGCTATCTGCTCTAGGGCATTTATAAGCCTATCCAGAGTGTATTTGACTTCGGCCTCCCTATTAGACTAGCCTACTGTGCCCCTGTAAAGTAGGTCACAGAAGGTACCCTTTTAAGATTAGTTTACTGTGCCTCTGTCTAGCAGGGACACAGAAGTGATCCCAGGGGTGAATTTGCGATTTCCCATCCACGCGTCCAGATTTCGCTTGAAGAGGATCAGCGAGGGGCTATGTCTAACATGAATTGGGATTCTATTCCAGAGTGAGGGGAGCCTCTGGGAAATTAATCTGTCCCTCCAGCATGTCCTATTTATTTTTGTGCTGAGGTTTAGGTCCCTGGAGCGTTTAGCTCTAAGGGACTTGGATTTTTTGAGGTGGAGCATGTCCATTAATTCTGGGTTTGACATGGCTTTGTACATCAGGCATAGATCACCTCTGAGTAGGCGGTAAGCAACTGAGTAGAGCTGGAGTTTCTTTAGTCGAGCTGCATAGGACATCTGTTTGTAGCCCATGATCCTCTTGGTGAGGTACTTTTGGGGTCTCTCCAGTTGCTGCAGGTGTCGGGTAAGGTACATCCCAAAAGGGGCATTATATTCAATTATGGGCCTGATGAGTGATGAGTAGAGGTGCACAATGACCTCTCTTGATCTAGATGCGAACCCTTTCATGATAAGGTGGGCTATATAGAAGGTCTTTCTAACCACTTTGGCAACGTGATTATCAAAGGAGAGATTACTATCTACGTTGGTCCCCAAATCTCTAATTACTTCTTCCGTACTTAATGGATTACCACCTATGTGGTAATTTGTGGGCACCTTGTTTTTCCCAAAGGGGATGACTATGCACTTTTTAGCATTTAGCTTGAGGCCGTGGCTCTGGCACCAAGCATCTGTCCTTGTGAGACCCTTTTGGAGGATGCTTATGTCAGCTGGAGATTCGATTATGGCCACCAGTTTGCAGTCATCTGCGAACTTTGTCAGCCATAATCCCTCCATGTTAGCCTGAACCTCAGAGAAGTATATACCAAACAAGAGAGGTCCCAGAACTGAGCCCTGTGGGATGCCACTTGTAACTGGTTTGGATTTGGACATGGCACCTGCGATTCTGACCATGTGGGTTCTATCTCTGAGCCAGTTTGCAACCCATCTTGTGATACAGGGATTGATATTTAAGCTGATAAGCTTATTTATGATGCCCGAGTGGGGTATTGTGTTGAAGGCTTTTGCGAGGTCCAGGTAGGCTTTGTGGACTAACTTGCCCTCATCTATGGCTTTGGTAACTGTTTCAAAGAAATCAAGTAGGTTTAAGAGGCAAGATCTGCCCTTAACAAAGCCGAATTGGGTAGGGTCCAGTGTCTGGAGGGTCCCAATGTCTTTGTTTATGAATTCCATGATAATACGCTCCATAGCTTTACAGACCAGACTAGTCAGGCTTATGGGGCGATAGTTTCCGGGGTCCGTTGTGGCACCACCTTTGTGGAGTGGGACCACTGTAGCTGTACGCCATTCTTTGGGTACACATCCTGTAGTAAGGCTAAGTTTGAATAGTGACTTAATGTGAGGGTTCAGTTCTTCTTGGAGCTCGTGTAAGACACAGCTTGGGACACCGTCCGGTCCCATAGATGCTGTGTTTTTTTGCTTTGGAGAGGGCAGCTTTCACCTGTGCATCTGTGATGTCAGGGAGGTTACATTCAGTTGGGATAGGCATTTGCTCCTTTGGGGGGGAAGGGGGGGGAGAAGTTTGCGCTGAATCTGTCTGCCAGGATGTTGGTTATGTCTGTAGATTCGGTATATTTTGTACCGTTATGCAACAATTCAGAGCATATCTGGTAGTTTCCGCCCATGTTCCTGACATAACTAAAGAAGGCCTTGTGATTATCTTTAGTGTCTAGGGCAATTTTTCTTTCGAAGATGGCCTTTGATGATTTTATGAGGGATCGAAGTTTCTTGCTAATACTGATCAGAGATGCCTTCCCTTTTTGGGATTTTGCTCTGTCATGTAGTAGCTTCCTCCTTCTGTTGTATAGCTTATTTATAGCCGGGGTCCACCAGAATGGTCTCCTGTTTTTGGAGGAGTGAGTCTTGGTTTTATTTGGGATAGCACGATCCATGCATTCCTGCAGGTGCTCATAGAATGCATTTGTAAAGGATTCTGCAAATTGGGCTGTATTATCCTCTGGCCCAGGGGCTTTGAAGGATTCCACCTCAGTCTTGAGAAGTGCAAAGTTGGCTTTTGAGAAATTCTTTACAGTGATTTCCTTGGCTGGGGGTGAGGACGGGATATGGATGTCCAGGGAAATTTGTTTATGGTCTGATCTTACCAATGAGGGGTTTACCTTTGGTGTGGAACATAGAGTCCCCATGTTGGTGATGACCAGGTCTAATATGTTGTTCCCTCTTGTGGGAGTGGTGACCAGTTCTTCCATTGTGTTAGAGTTTATAAATTCAAGGAACTGTTGGGCGAGGGTGTTTGGGCTTCAGTAGTTTTCCCAGTCAATGCTTGGGTAGTAGAAGTCACCCAATAACATAGTGTTTGGAGAGACCTTCATATTCTCCAGTATTACAGGAATGCCAAGTGGGGTTCCTGTAATAGGGAGGGTGTTCTGTAGCAGGCTACAAACTGAAAGGCAGTTTTTCCCACTGTTAGTTGCACATGGATGGTTTCCAATGCTTCGTGCAGTGCCACTAACCTGGAGGTGTAGGTATCTTTGATGAATATAGATACTCCCCCTCCTTTTGTGCTTCGGTCCGAGTTTTGGGGCGAAACGCATGGTATGAGTTATCACCTGGTAGTGCTGGGGTGCTCTCAGGAGCCTTGAACCAGGTTTCTGTTACTGCACAGACATCGAGTTTCTCCATACTGAGGAGAGCCTCGAGTACGTGCATCTTGAGATTTAGACTTCTGGCATTGAGTAGCAATACCTTTAGTTTTTTTATCCTTGGGTTGTCTATGGAGGTTGGTTTGTCCTTTGAGCCTTGCCTAAAAAAAGCACTATGGGGGTGGCAAGAGCCTTGGCCAGTATACGAAAGCCTAAGGGTGACAGGTGCAAGCCGTCCCAAGCGAAGCAACGTGGCTTGTCGAGCATGTCATCCCAGGCTGACAGACACTGGATCCCCTTTGAATGACACCAATACTTTAGCCAATTGTTGAAACTGATCATTTTGTCTTTATACTGTGGCATCATTCTTGGTGAGGGCAAGATGCTACTCAAGGTCAGGGTCATACCAGCCTGGGCTACATGGTCAGAGAGCTCCTCTATGTCTCTTTTTATGTAGTCCAGGGAGGTATGTCTCAGGTCATTCACACCAGCATGGACAATGATGGAGTCATACTTGTACTTACTTTGGAGTGACCTGAGTGCTTGCGTTATGTGGTGGATCCTGGCACCCAACAGGCAGCTTACAGTGACCTTCTCCTTGTTCAGTCTGGTGAGCGGGACATCAGTGTGTTGGACAATAGAGTCCCCTATAACAAGTGTATTTGGTGTGTTGTTTGGCCTTAAGGGCTGTGACTGTGAGGCACACTGATTTTGTGAGATATGTGATTCGTGGGTATTGTTGAGGGGTGGCTGTTGCTTGGATATCTGCTTAGGACGTCTTTGCTGTTTAGGCAGATTTTTATTTAGAGCCTCCGAGTATGTTTTTGTGTGTTTATGTGTTTGGTATGCAGATGCAATAGGTCTGTGTGAGACTGGATTTGTGGTGTGGGTGGTTACCTTTTCCTCCTGACTGACTGTGCCAGTCTTGGGTTGAGAGAGCTCTGCCTCCAGTTTGGCTGTGTAACTGCATCTCTCACATGTATTAGAGTTTGTTGGAAGGAGGAGAGGGTTGTCTGTGTACATAAGGCAATTGTAACATTGCCTCAAAATTCCCAGATTCACCAGCTGGATTGGAGAGTAACCTTGAAACTGACCCTTGGACATACCAGATTAGTATAGGGAACTGGTTATTTACTGATCAGATTAGGGAAGGGAACAAATTTTTCACTTGATCAGGAAGGACCAATTGGGAGCCTAATACTTATGAGAAGTCAAGGAGGGTGTAGTGCTTTAGTTAGTTAGTGTTTCCTTATAAGAGCTGAGCAAGTGCAGGGCTTTAGAAAGAGAATAGAGTGATTACTTGGAGAGTTTGAACTGTTCTAAGGGAAAAAGTGAAGAGCAGACTTTGTGGAACCTGGAATAGTTTAAACCTGTTTAGGCGGCACTGCCCGACGCTGCTCAGTTCTTCATTCCCATCATTTGGAAAAAGGCATTTATCCTCCCTCTCCACAAAGGTGTAAATAATAATGATTTATCTAACTTCCATCCAACTGCCATCCTCTCTCCCATATCCAAAATTCTGGAAAAATGTATCCATAGCCAATTACTTAACTACCTACTGCACCACGACCTCTTCTCTCCAATCCAACATGAGTTTAGGCCTAGTCATACCACTGCCACTGCTCTTATATCGTTCTTGGACACAGTCAACCATGTTCGAGACTTAGGATACCTTGTTTCCTTACTATTTCTTGATCTTTCCAAGGATTCGATACTGTCTTCTACACACTTCTATTGACCAAACTCTCCAATTTAGGCACATCTCCCACTACTCTTGGTTGTTTTTTTAACTACCTTACAGATAGACAACAAGCAACCAGATGGCACCAATCCATCTCTCCTTTCCTCAACATCAATATTGGAGTCCCACAAGGGTCCATACTAGGTCTACTGCTCTTCAGCATTTTCATTACTGATTTCCATAGCAGCATACCCCATGCTAATGTCATCCAATATGCAGATGACTCCAACATCATTTGCATTGCCAAGTCTACTTCAGAACTACTTACATTCAGCAAAAATACATTCACCTCCTCTAAAACTTGGATGTATAATAACCATTTAGCCCTAAATGCTAATAAAACCAAACTCATGTTAGTCACCCCCAAAAGACAATACCCCTAACCAAAAATGAATTTACCATCAAC
This sequence comes from Protopterus annectens, assembly GCF_019279795.1. Classification (NCBI taxonomy): domain Eukaryota; kingdom Metazoa; phylum Chordata; order Ceratodontiformes; family Protopteridae; genus Protopterus; species Protopterus annectens. Next base: position 1,661,495,561 of record NC_056739.1, read on the forward strand.
TCATTCAACAACCCTTGCCTCAAAGTAGTCCCATATACCAAACTTCTAGCGGTCATCAGAGATGAGCACCTAACTTTCGACCAGCATATCAACACAAACATCAAACAAAAAACATCAGAAACTAGGCATCCTATACAGCCAGAAACACTTCCTTCCCTATGCAGCAAGACTATCCCTTGCCTCTTCCTTTCTACTTCCATCCTTGCTCTATGTTTCACCTCTCCTTACTAATATACAACCATCTCTTAAATCCAAACTGTGCTCATGCTACAATAAAATCACAAAATTTGTAACAAGCGCCAAACACTCCTCCCACCACTGCGCATCACTCCAGCATCTAAACTGGCTAGAACTTCCACAACATCTAACATACCTGCAGCTAACCACAGCTTATAAGATAATCTTTAAGCCTTCTAGTTGTTCTGCCCTCCCTCTCTGTTCACCATCTATCACCCAAATAGAACTCTGTGAACAGTCAATCAGATGCTTCTTAATGTAGCAAAACCTAACCTTTCTGCCAGTCAAATGCATTACCCGTATGTTATAGCAAAACTATGGAATGCTCTCTGAACTTCAATTAAGTCTACTAGCAACACTTTGCTAAAACAACACCTGTTCTCCCACTGGCTATGTACATGTACCAGCACTGACTATAAAAATAAACTATATTCCTAGTCTTCCTACTTTTCCTCCCCATCTCACTTATGGCTCAGACTCCTCATATATAAATTAAGTGATTCCAACTTACTAAATCCAGCATGTGCTACCCAGCCACACATAATCTACTATATCAGTTACCTGCCATATCTTCTATTCAGTCTTGATGCCTATATAGCAATAGCTCTAAGGTTATACCTTACTCTCAGAATCTGCTGCTTTCCATCTTTCTATCTCTACTGCTAAACTGCAATACTTTATTGGTCACACATTTGCTATTATCCCATGTCATCAATTGTATTCTTGTTTGGCTTGCATACTTAAAATGCAGCATCTGTAGAACTAATATTATCTATTTTATTGTATCCCCTATTCTGTAATGTAGTGTTCTGTACCATCACTGCTTGATTTCTTTATTTTGATTCTGTAGCTGTATCACATGGTTTATTTTTGGAGCTTTTCTCCCCAGGCCTCTACAGAAAATGGGCTTGCCCTGGCCCAGTAGATCTCCTGGTAAACAAATGCAAATACATAAATAAATAAATTACATACTCCATCTTAATGTAAACCGGTGCTGTGTCAGGAGAGAATGTGACAATTCATCAATGATGCATTCAATGTGTACCATATAACTGAATGTAAATCATAAAACACTGTTGTAATTGGAAGTGCTAAGTATACTAAGTCTGAGACCAATCATTATTTAGGGATAAGAAGCACTGTTTTGACCTCAAGGTTGCGTGACCTCAGAGTTAGTATATTTTCTTAGTGCTATGGGTACATTACCTCATATAAGGCATTCATGAGATATTTTTCTCCTGATAAATAATGCACCACTATTCAACTGAAAGAATGTGAGATAAATAACAAAATCAATCTGATGGTCACACCACAAGAGAAGATTTATTACTGAAATAAGGACTTTTTTCCTTCAAAATGACAGGACTTCTTTATAGCTAACAGAAAAAATACAAAGCACTATTATAGGTTCATAGGTAGGTATTAGGCTTTTGGCCCTAGAGCCTATATAAGCCAAGCCAAAAAGGTACCCTGGCTTTTGCCATCCAAGAAAATTATTTTCCAGTGCCCCTGTCGAGCAGAGCCACAGAAGTGATCCCCGGGGTGAATTTCCGGTTTCTCATTCAATCATCAAGATTTTTCTTGAAAAGTGCTAATGAGGAGCTTTGTTTGATATAGATAGGTAGTTTGTTCCAGAGTATGGGAAGTCTCTGGGACAGGACTCCATTCCCTCCAGCATGTTCTGTTTATTGTGGTGACAAGGTTTATGTCCCACAAACATGTAGCTTGGAGGGACTGGGATTTCTTTAAGTGGAGCACGTCCAACAGCTCTGAGTTTGACATAGCTTTGTATGTTAGGCAGAGATCGCCTCTGAGTAGGTGATATGCAACGGAGTAAAGCTGGAGTTTTTTGAGACGGTCTGCGTAGGGCATCTGTTTGAGGCCAGTAATCCTCTTTGTGAGATATTTCTGTGGCCTTTCCAGTTGTTGTAGATGTTTGTGAGGTACATACCAAAAGGGGCGTTATACTCTATACTGGGTCTAATGAGTGACGAGTAGAGGGGAACAATGACCTCTTTTTTCTGGATGAGAAGCCTTTTGTGATGCAATTCATTCATCTACGATCATTTATCATTGATAAATAAAGAATGAGGACTAAAATAAACAGATAAACACATAACCATTAAAACAGTATATAAACATCAGTAATATATATATATATATATATATATATATATATATATATATATATATATATATATATATATATATATATATGTATTAATAAGCCTAACTTATTCACAAATATAAAATATATTTATAGACATTTAATTATAATTTGGGAGACCTTAATTTTAAAACTATATATAGTATTATTACATTTTGTGAAACTAATTCTATTTTTAAATAATAATATATAGATTTTTGTAAAATGTTATTGAAGATACTTGGTTTCTGTTCTTTAAATAAATAGATTTTGTCATTTGCCTTTCTCTGATGGACAAAAGCTTTTTCTGATATTTTGTTTAGGTTTGCCAGACATATATTGTTATTGTTTTTGTTGACAAGGAGCTGTTGTGCAACTATGGTGGAAAAACTTAATTTGGATCAGCAACTATACCTAAAAGAACAATAAATAAATAACATATATAAATGAATATGGAAAGTTGCAAATGTACTCTAAAGCCCTCGAGATCACTTTTGATGGATGAACAGTTACTGAAATGATATATAAAATGAAGGTCAGAGAACATTGAATGCCTTTACTATGCATGTTTGTTGCTATTGATTGACTGTTGTAGAACTTGCATAAAATCACATAGATATTTTGCTTGCCAGGAATACATAGCAGCTGCACCAAAATAACTTGAGTTTTATGTCACAAACCAGTTCATGTGGGACATGAATGCAAATTCCATCGTGTAGCAGCAGTATGAATTATACACCTCCTGGAATGTCTTACCCTAGGCTGTGTGAATCGGTTCCAGTCTCTCAGGAGCCCATAACAGATTATAAAGTATGTTTATACATTATCCTGAGACTTGAATGCTCAGCAGTTAAATGGATAGAACATCAGAGGACAAGTTGCAAAGTCAGTCTCCTATTAAACTGATTAGTAACCAAATAAAGAGCAAAAAGAAGTCCTCAGTGCACTTAGCATACCTCACAAAATCCATTCGGACTTCTACTGAGTTTTGCACAGAGATCATCACTTTGTGATTAATGCTCACCTCTTTGTTTTTTAGGAGCTACATCTGCACCTTGTCTGATTTTCATCTTTCCTGCTATCTTTTATATCCGCATCATGCCTGAGGAGAAAGAGCCTATGAGATCAACCCCCAAAATTCTGGTATGTATTTCTCGACTGTCTCAGTCAGATGAGTCCTGCTCTAATCTCAAAACTTTATAAATGTTATTAACTGGCTTGTTCTTCATACTCTTCGAAAGAGATGAAAAATGAGAGACATACATTAGTTCATTTAACCGTTATTTGTTGTGCAGATTAATGGATTCATCTATCACAGATTTTTTTCAACCACAGGCTAGACAAAAGGAAGTAAAACAACTGGAAATTACAATAAAAATTATGCAGCTGTTAGACAATGCTGTATATGCTGACCACTGCTCACATTACTTCCAAAGCCTCCATATTTGAAATTAGATTATTAAAAGACTGTATTTCAAACTCTTGAAAAATTAATTTCAAATATCGAAACCACAACATCTGTCAAAAGCAAAAAAGAAAATCCACAAAACACAAAAGCAATAGTTACTTGCAGAATGCAAACTTCCTTTAAACTTTCCACAAACCCCTTAATTATTTCAACTTTGAGATAGCACATCCAAAGAGAAAAATGTCATATCTCATCCACAAGGTTCTGTGCCCTCAGAATTAGAATGCACAGAAATGAATCACCACTCATATCTAGTCTTCAGTCTGAAAGTCATTATATTGATCAGTGACTTTTGAATGGGAACCATATCCATAGCCTATGCTAATAAAGCAAGTTGCAATGTATCAGCTTTTAAACACTACATAGAATGGCCTCCATATGACATTTGCATTATAGCTGTATTGATAATCCCTTAGCCTTCAGCAGAAAGACTGTAGCTTCTGAATTCAATAGCTAAATGCACTTCTTGGTTTAATTTCTAGCATAGGAAGCAAGGCTGGAAAAAGTGATATAATTGCTATCGAAATTGTAGAGTTTATTTTTCCTTATAGACTTCCAAATGTTAGCTCAATGAGAATAGGTTGCCCATTCTCTCAGTGTCGCAGTTGCTATCTAATGTTTATGAAATGTCATTTTTTTATTAAATCCATGTATTTTTTACTAATTTGAAATCGAATAAACAGCTCCATAAAAATCCAAATTTTCCTTGTTATGACTGTGCACATTGGTCAGATTTGATGCTATAAAAGACTCCAGTGAGGCAATAGGGGCCAACTTTTATTAAATTAAATATTTTTAAGTCATTGCACATAATATGTGGCCACAGCAAGAAGGCAGATGCTGATTTGACTTCTGAATACAGACTACTTGAAATGAAAGACTAGAAAATCCTTCAAGTCAACTGAATGTGAACAAAGTAGGCCAACAACTCAATGGTTTATTAAAAGCCATTCAAGCAAAGACCAGTAACATTCATGATGGGACTAGAGAAAAAAGCCATTGCAAAATTAGGTGGTACCTATTAGCAAAAACATGTGAATTTGAAAGGATTATTGTTTTAAAATGATGGAATTTGTTTATGTTAACATTGAAGACTAGGTATACATCAAATTCCTAAAACTTTTTAATTGAATCTCTATTACTAAAGATGGGTAACCTTTGCAAAACATGCACACGTAATATGCAAACATAATACGTATATATATTACCATCCTCTTCAATGTCCTTCCTCAAACTGGACTTAAAAATTCTCTTGAAGCACTTCACTAGGCCATTACTCTGACACTGATATACTATAGTTCTGAGATGTTTTGGTATAAATAGTGAATAATTTTAAACATCCTTTATTCAGTATCTTCAATGATTTTCTCATCCTGGAGAACAGTCAAACTTCCTCACTATATCTTTGGCGATGGCCCTTCAAAGCAGGATTGCTTCAAGATATTTAAGGCTTAATCTAGGGTTTTCAGTGTAAACTGATATCTATTACTGATTTTAATAGTGGACCAAAAATTTCCATGGCAGTATGCTAAAATGACACATCTTTTATAGGCTTGGGAATAAATGGATTTTTAAAGCCCAAGTTTGTGCATGTTTTCAGACATTCAAATCATCCTGCCCCCAAAATTTTAGTTTTACTTAATATGCCCTACCAAGATAATCTGGATAAAATCCTGGTCTTAGTTTTGTCCATACATAGGAGTCACCAGAGGATGTCACTACAAGTTTCATGACTAAATTCCTGAAGGGTCTGGGTACCAGCAATTGACCTACTTCTTCCTCTTTTTCCGTAGTCAGTCCATACAGTAGAACATTTGGTAGTTCAAAATAGGGACAGGAAGTAGGGGTATTTGTAGTGTACTTCTCCTACTACCCTTATTATCATCCCCTGACTCTACTTCATGTTCATCTTCCCACTGTGCCTTTTTAAAATTTTAATAGCTAGGCTGAAGGCCAGCTATGAATTGATCCATTTCTCTAGAAGCTTCTTGTGAGATAGAGGGTTCTACCTCTAGAGCAAGGACAGAGTTTTCAGTGCGCAACTCATCAGAATACTAAGTGTGGCCACATTTAGAATTCTCAAAAGATCTGTTTTCTGTATTCTGGTACTCAGTACCCCACCCCCTTTCCTTAGGCTTGTTCTGTCTTGAATCTGCCACCCACACTGTTTCTTCCCTATTGTTTCATTTCTCCTGAAGTTTCTCTTTATCACAAGTCCTGATTGAAACCCTCACAGCGTTTGAAGGGCACTTAGCAGGAATAACTTTTCCTTATCTCTCTGAATGTTTCAACTTACTCCTCAGCAACCTCCATTCTCAGTGCCACTTTACCCTGTACTTGTAGCAGCTCTTTAGTTTCTAGTGGGTTTGTAGTGTCTTCCTGTCCTTGTATACTCACCAATATCATAGCTCCCTTAGGGCTTTCCAGTACTATTCATCATCTGTTACTAAACCCAAACTTATTAATGCTCACAGCTGTGGGCCGATCGTTCTCATCTGATTCAGCAGACGTCAACGGCATAGTTATAAGAAGTTTCCAATTTAAGTTTTGGACATGGATTATTAAAAGCATTACCCTGTTCCCACTATTTCATCAGCTCTTTAAATGAGGAAAATCCATCCAAGGTTTCATATCGTGAATTAAGTATATCACCATTAGTTTAGATTGTAGTGCCTTCTCAAACTCAGTATGGGCATCCACCTGGCAATGGAGTATCTCTCTCTCACTCTCTCTTTTTTGCATCAGTAAATGTACACTACTTTCACAGACTTTTATGACTATGTCTTTTGACTGCAAATATATCACCTTTTATAATGTTGACCATACTACCAGAGTCCAGCAACTTCTACAGTAATTAATTTGGTAGCTGCACCATAACAGAATGCATTTTCAACTATTCTATTTTCTGCATAATTCAGAAATTTATCATCATGATAACATTCATGTCAGAAATAACAGCAACATTAAACGTGGCCCCTTTTCCCACATTTAAAGCAAAGTATAAGTGTAGTTGCCACTTTTCCATCACTCTCAGTGAATCCCTTTTAAATACATTTTTATTACATAAGATGCTTATAAGAGTTACAACTTTCTGAATTCTTTGGGTCTAACTAACACACCCACATTTTGATTTCAGTTAGCAATGCCTGCTTAAATCTCAGATACCGGTATCTCAGTCATGGCTTCTTACTAATGTGACCTTCCGGGTCTTGCCATAAAGATACTAAATGTTTTAATTGATAACTATATGAAATGTCTGGACCTTCTTCAGCAAGTCCCAAAATATATAGACTGAATGAACAAAACATGGGCTTACATATACCAAGTCCAAGGTGGAGATTTTTCAAAATATTTCCCCCTTTTTTTGAAGCATAAAAGTTTGGGGGTGTGGGAGTGCTGGGGGAGGGGCTTGTCTGACTGCAAAAAATAAGTTTAAAAGAGAAGAGTGATATTTGATAGTTACTCTTCCTCTGCATATTTTTCGTTTTTTTTTTTAGTGTGTCAGCACTCAGCATATCAGTAAGGAGCCTGTTTAATCCATACGACTGAGAGTTTGCCATTCTATTTTTAGAAACAATTCCATTAATGGAATTTCAAAGCTGGGTCTCTGTTGGGATCCTGACTCATGAAAACAAATATATTATAGTCCTCGTATTCTACTCTTTTTATGTCAAAGAAAGCATGGAGGGGACTGCTGTTAATTGTCTCAAGAGTATTCATTCGACTATGTCTCATTTCTCCTTCTTAGTCATCTGGTTGAATGCTACAAGAGAAGCCTCTGTGGCCTCCTCCTCCCAGATTAGCAGCTTTGGTGAAGGCATGGCTAAGGATGTTAAGCTGGATTTGGCAACTGCTACCATTCTGTTACTAGAGGATAGAATTGTCTGTAGAAGTTCTACAGTAGCCATTTTGTCAGCAGTGCAGTGTCAATAGGGTTTCTCTCACAAGTCCTTAGACAATAGGTATGCTCCCTCAAAGCAACAGACAAGGTAGGTATACCTTTGGACATGCAGCACAAGCATCACAATGATCAGGATTAGGTACTTGGCAGTATAAGTGTCTGTCTAGATTTTTGCAGAATGTGCAGATTTTTGCCTCTTATTTTTGTTCTATTTCTCATAAAATTAATGGTTTTCTGGCAAATCACTTAGGATTGAAGTAACTAAATAATTACATAAATTTGAGTTTCAGACTTTGTACCCTTAAGGAAATGCATGCTAACACAAATCCTGTTTTTCTATCAACTTTCTAAGTTTATAGGAGCAATATTTAAAATTTGTTCCTATTTTGGGGGCTTTTTCCCCTCCATTATTTTAGGCTTTGTCCAGATTTCTTGTGCTAAGAGGTTGGGATGTATGGTGTCTGAACAGCAAGTGAAAACAGTTTTATGGATTGTGTTGTACCCAAGTTTCATATGTAACACTAAGAATAGAGTTATATCAGCGAACGGGCCAATGTTTAAAAAAAGTCTTTTTATTCTGGAATCTTGTTTATTTCACAGGCTAAAACATCAGGAAACGTTAAAGCTGCATTTTTATGTATACTGTACCTACCAGTGTGGAAGAATAAGAAGCAGACAAACAATATTTGGTTATTATTTTGTAGCAATTAATGTAAAAAGACTGACGTGTCCAAAATAAGCATCATATGTGGTTTGAAGAGAAATGAATAAGACCTTTAACAGCTCAGGTTCTGAATAAAAAATAAAGTCACCCAAAGGTCTCTGGATCTATTCCGTTTCCAGGCAATGAGGCACTGGATCTTCTACTGAAATGTAACCCTTCATAGAAAGTGCTTTCTCCAGAACCACTGGTCTGGGCCTCCATTTCTCTCTCCGTGCTTCCAGACTCTTCTGAATCTCCTTGACTTGCTCATTAAGGTTATAGCAATCCAGTTTTATCCACATCCTTTACAGACTCCTTACATAATTGCCACTGTTTCTTTTGGGCTGCCATTAAAAGGGTGGGCCAGATTCAGTATTATCTACACTAAGTGTACACTAAGTGTACATGAAGGGTACATGATATATATTCAAGAAATTCTGTCGATTCTACCACAATATCTCACAAGAAACCATTATTTTGGGAGACATCAACATTAATTGGCAAAACCTAACTTCCATCTCATCAGTCAACAATATAAATCTACATAGCTTTACACAGCTTATTACAGCTCCTACCCACGGTCTATCCACACCTTCAGAATCTACCTTATATTTGATACTAGTATCCCACCCTCACAATTACTCAAACTCAGACATCATACTTAACATTCTATATGACCACCTACCAGGATATACCCATAGAAATCACACCAAATAACCAAAGCACACTCCTGCAAAACATCTAGGAGTCTCACTCAGTTTGACTAGACAACTTTCATAAACATATTGAAGGCACAAAACTGGGTCCTACTAACAACTCTTCCCCTAGATGATGCCGTAAATTTCTTTAACAAACTCTTTCTGGAAACCCTTAATAGCCTAGCCCCTATTTGAACCAAACAAACTAAACTTAACCATGCCCCTTGGTTAACAAAACAGACCAAACATCTCCTTTATAGGAGCATGGAATGAATGGCAAAAAAATAAATCATAACAAAATGAGATTAACTACAAGCAACTTAGGAATAAAGCCAAGAAACTAGTCGTACAAGTCAAAAAACACCTACTTTTCCTCAAAGCTAACCACCTTAAATAACAACCCCAAAAAGTTCTGGAATCTGTCTCCTCTCTGCTTAATCCTGGCACATTACAAAACCCTTCTCCCACACCTGATAAGAACCCACAACAACTTGCCCATAACTTCAACACTCATTTTATCACTACCATTCAAAAACTAATCAAAGATTTACCAACTAACATAAACTTAAACTCTCAGGACATAAATAGTTATATAAATGACAACACCACATTCCTTCATCAAACACTTCTAACAGTAATCATACAACCTCTTCCTTTGCAATTCAACCAGTACCCACCTCTCTTATACTCAAACTCCTAACCAAACTAAACTAAAACCCTGCTCTCTTTCCACTGATAATCTACCTCCTGAGTATTTACAACTTGCAGCAAAAGCAATCACATATCCAGTTAACACTCTTATAAATTACTCCATTTCAGAATATGTCCCCCAATAATGGAAAAAAATCTAACTCCATTACATAAAGGTGAAAATTCCCATGACCTCTCTAACTATCGGCCTATCTTTATACTCTCTTCATTATTAAAAATCTTAGAAAAATGTATGCAGATTCAACAACTTAAATACATCTCTGAAAATTACCTTCTTGTCCCCATGCACCATGGTTTCTGTCCTGTTCACAGCACTATCACAGCCCTTCTCTCTTTCACTGATACTGTAAACAAAGCCATTGATGCTGGTCTCCCTACTTCAGTAATCTTACTGGATCTATCAAAGGCTTTCAATGCAGTGTCACATATCAAACTGCTAAACCACCTACCAAAACTAGGTTGCTCCCCCAGTTCTCTTACTTGGTTCTTCTCTTACCTAAACAATAGAGTACAATCAGGCAAATGGCAAAATGAACAAAGTATCAGGTGAATAATATAGGAGTCCTACAAAGATCCATTCTAGGGCTCCTACTCTTTAATACATTCATCAACGATCTTCACAAAGCTTCCTAACAAAGTAGACTCATCCAATATGCTGATGATTCTACCATCATATCAACCTCCAATCATTTCTCAGACCATCTTACAGCCAAACAAAATGCATTCACAACCATAGAAACCTAGCTAAACAATGCACAACTATTGTTAAACCTCGCTAAAAAACAAACTCTTTTCTCAACAAAATCACCAGCTATCAATTTCAAAATCTTTTCACTAGATAATACAGAAATCAAAATTGTGAAGACATCAAAATTATTGGGCATTACAATCAATGATAAACTCACCTTTGAGCCACATATTCTCAACACAATAAAGAAAACTCACTTTAAACTAGGCACACTTTAACATCATAAACTCTACCTAAACAACCACACCAAAACAAAACTGGCCGGTACCTTACTTATCCCTTCTCTTCTATATGGAAGTGCCATTTTTACTAACTTTCACTCATCTCTTAGCAACAAACTCCAATCTTGCTATTAGAAAATAACTAAATTTGCCTCAGGCAAGACTAACCGCACACACCATTGCCATGCAATCTCAGAACTGAACTGGCTCAGATTTTCCCACTACCTCAGTTATAACCAATTGACTGAAGCCCACAAACTAGTTTTTAAACCCAACAGCTGCCCAGCACTCCACTCCATCCTACATTCTTATATTCCAGCCCAAACTCTTAGATCCTCCAGTAAACAGCTTTTAAATGTTACCAAACCCAATAAAAGAGATGGAAAAAGTGTATACTCCCATAGCATTGCTAAACATAACTCAAATTGGCTGTTTAAAAACCTTTAAATCAGCTTTAAAAAGCCATTACCTCACTAACCCGTTTGCCCCTGCAATACAAACAATAAGCCACCTTAAATATGTTTCTTAATTTAATGTATGTGTAATATCATAAAGCATATTCGATATTGGTTGGCAACTAATCTCTGTGTCATATATTGTTGTGCAGATTTTTTGCTTTAGTGTAAACTTTGAACTATACTGTAATATTTATTTATATTTAAAAGTACTGCAATATGCTACTTTGGTGTTTTTTTCTTTCTTTTTGAAGTAAAAAGAATAACTGTTTGTGGATTACTGGTTATCCTGGCTTTCTGTGGCTTCCAGTTTTTACTTCATATTTTATTTTTGACTGGAATTGGTGTGTTTCGTGTCTGGTATTGAGTTTTTTTTTTTTTTTTTTGTTAAATTTGGTTCTTTGTACAAATTGTTTGTGGAACTTTTCTCCCCAGGGCTCCACTGAAAATGGATTTTGGACCCAATGAACTTTCCCAGTCAACAAATGTCAATAAATAAATTAATTAATATCCCTACCACATTTTTGTGCTTTCTAGTCACTTAGAAAGATTATGATACGTCTGCATTTAGACTACACTTTGTGGCAACCTTTATGAATCCCCCTCAGTATTTAAGGCTGCAAAAAAAAAATCAGTAGGAAAAGTAAAATTAGGAGGAAGAAGATGCGAGCTATGCTTGTGTTATCTGTTCACTCAAAACAGTGTATGCTTATTATACATTTAGTGTAGTTGTTAATGAGTTCCAGGGGGTATCTGTTATCAGGAGAGAGCAAAGGTGATGTTTAAACGTACTAGGGAAATCATGCAAAGATACTGTGGAAATTCCTCTACAGTTTTTGATAAGTACTATGGGATCTTCTACATCTACCTGAGCTGCCACCAACTCATGCAAATGGGGCTTCAGTTTAATGTCTTCTCCGAACACTCAGCAATGCAGCACTTCCTTTATGCTGTTGGCAGCATATTAAGGGAAAACTAGTCAAATCACTCGGTCTGGGAAAAGAACCCGCAACCTTTTGATCTTCCAACACCAAAGGTTTGATGTGATATCTGTCCAGTCACTGACAGGACTATTCTAAATTAAACTGTGTGAAGTGGAAAATATCTAATAGCTTCATAGGACTGATTCACAGCATAAATACAAATAATGCTTTCATGTTTTCTTTAAGTTAAAAGTGGCAAAGTGGAAAATGCTGTTTAAAAGGCAAATTATCAGATGGATGACATGATGAGACTCAGCATTCACTAATGTTCTTACCTCAGTGCACTGCTTTATTATCTGCAGTAAATGCAGATATTCTGAAAATTCATTTAAACTCTTTCCAATGCTGAATCTCATTCACTAGAAACCTGTTAATTCAATACATGCAAACTGCAAGTATGAAGTTTTTAATTTTTGTAATCTAAGCTGTAATTTAACCTATGTCTTCTTTTTATGTGGACTTTATGTAATTACACCAAAAGTGCTTAAATTGGCACAACTCAATAATAAATATATGAATGGGATGGAATACAGTGTCCAATAGGAAAGCGAAGAAGACAAAATTACTTTGCTCAAATGTTTCCAAGGAAAGAGACACTGGGGTCCTCTACACTCTTGGCTGAAAAGGAGCTAGAAGAATTAGGAAAGGATGAAGCATTGTAACACCATTCATAAATAGAAATGTATCCTTTTTGAAATACAGATGTTATGTTCTAATGTATTTTAGCATGATTTTCATCTGAGTACTAGATTCAACCTTTTCTTTCCACTCTGTTAAAATCAAAGCCACACATTTTCTGTAAGTTATGCTATGTTTAATAAATTGTGGTTCTTCTGCATTGATTCTTGGCTGGAGCACCTTCTGTGTGGAGTCTGCATGTCCTCCCCACGGTTGAGTGACATTTAAAGTAATGCAGGAAGGTGTGTGTGTGAATGGCTGTGCCTTCTTTGAAGGTCAGGCTTTGGGCCGGCAACTTGGCACCATAAAAAATAAATCCACTACCAATCATTAGTGGACCAGAGTTCAGCTGTGGTGACCCATAACCAGGAAAAGCCGAAAGACATTACTTACTGCATTGACCTGGCAACACCCATCTTTCCAAGTACCCATTTATTAACAGATGGTGAAAACTGAGTAGCTGGTCTGTGTTACTCTTTCATTATGGAAGGAGAGCTGTACCTAAATCTTAGTTTCACTTCTTCACTGTAAAATGTGTTCTGAAAGCAGTGTAGGAAATACATATCTGTTTCATTATATGTGCAATGCTGTAAATGTCTGCCACTACCTTTTCCCTACCCATTACCATCTACAACAGACCCCATGGTCTCTGACAGGTGACAGCTGCCATTTACCTACTCATTTTATCACTTTTCACTTAGTTTCCAGAACTGTGGCAGCTAAATAAATCCATATCACTGACATTGCAGATCTTTGCTTTGATTCTGTAGCTGCAAGTTGACATGTCTTGTTACATTATTTGTTTTGAAACTGAGGACACATCATTCCCTTTAAAGTAGAAATATTCAAAAGCTCTCATTGTCTGTACAACAGAGTATTTTATAATGAAAAAAGACCAAGCAAAAACTTCTCTGATAGGCTAATTGGAAGGCTAAAATATTGTCATTTCCAAATGTTGGCTTCCACTTGAGAAGAAATCTGTACTGCGGAAGAAATGGCTAAAAGTAAGTAGTTAAATGAGAAAGTATGAGGCAGTTGGGAAGTAGAACTTGGGATAACAGCTGTTAAGTGTATTAATAATATTTTAATGCAAAATGCTTTGGGGTTCCATAGAATATGTTCAGTTTTGCATATTTCCACAAATGTGTGGTATTAATCGTGCTACTTACCTAGGCACTTAAACTCCATGGTTTGATTAATGACACATTTTAACTACTATTGTTGAATTTCAGTGCAAGTCTGCCCATGTATTTCAGAAATAACACTCACAGAAATTGCCTGTCGCAGTTAGGTCAAGTTCTGCAATGGTGGCAATGTGTGACACAGCAACCCTGTGGCAGCAGTGAGACAGACCTCATTATTAGCTTAGTATGTCTCTGATTTGCACCCTAGCTAACACTAGTGCTGCCAGACCTAATGGTGGAGGTATTCTCTCTAGAAGCCTTTGCATCATGTTAACAAAGGCACTTCCCCTTACACACACACACACACACACACACACACACACACACACACACACACACACACACAGATTCTCAAATCCCTATATATAACACCCCCCCTCTCCCACAGTGTGACCATCAAGGCAAAAACAGAGAAAGACGCACACACACACACACACACACACACACACACACACACACACACACACACACACACACAGAAGAGCATATGCTTAATAACATTATCTGCTCCCCAGGCTGCCATTTTCTCATGCAGTTCTACTAGAAATGACACCCTCTGCACTGAGGCCTCTGCTAGTGGAGAAACCACATTAGTAGGGTTGTCTAAGAATCAGAAAGGTTTATCATGAAGGAGAGAACAGCTTCCCCTTTGCAGTATTTTTTTCTGAACCTCAGCCTACATTTTACACTGACAAATGCTTATTAAGTTTTGATTTGTACAGGAAGCAAAAAAATGCCCAATTAACTGACATTCTTGTCTGACATAACATCTGACATGATTGTTTTGGATAAAATGCACTACATAACACTGATAATCTCTGATAAATTAATATCATTTAACTACTTTATTTCATTTCTATTAACTACCAGTAAGACTTGCAGTAGAGAAAGTCTTGTATCATATTTGCAGTTATCCTAAATTGGAACAATGAAATGCAACACAGAATCTTTAACAATCCATATTGCTATGGCTTAGCAGATACTTAACCGATAGATATCAGTCTGTTAAATGCATCTTTACTGTTTCTCCTTTCCTTCTTGTCAATACTGGCATGCCACAGGGCTCCATTTTGGCCCTCTGCTCTTCAATATATTCACTAAAAACGTACAAAAATCTCATAAAACTTCCCTCATACAGTATGTTGAAGATTCTACCCTATTGTGCACTTCAGATAACCTTATACATCTTAGAGAATTACTCAATAAGTCCTTTAACTCTGTTGAAAGATGGCTACAGTATAATCACCTGCTACTAAATCCCCACAAAACTAAATTTTATCCCAAAATCTCATTTCCATGAAAAAAAATCAACTTTAAAATTTATTTCTTAAATACAACCACAATTAAAGTTACCTTACTTGTAAAACTATTTGGCATGACAATCAATAATAATCTTAAATTTGATATACATATCCAGAACAGTATCAAGAATACATATCAAAAGCTAGGTAATCTTCACACAATACAGAAATCCCTCGTAGACTTCCAAGGTAACTCTAGGTACCTCTTACCCTCTCTCCTATATGGTGCCCCTATCATGACCACCTACAAGCCTCACCTAGTTCTAAACTTGAACAATGCTACTACAAAGTTGCCAGATTTGCTTGCAAAAAAACTTACTAGACCAACCACTGTTTAGCAAACACTTAACTAGCGCAAACTTCCTCACCACCTGTCTTATACCCAAATCATCTTAAGCCACAAAATCATCTAAACCACATTTGCCTGCCCAGCAATTAGCCCAATGCTCCAGTTCCATCTACCAAACCGCCCCTTCAGTGAAATGATAAATAACTGATTACCATCTATGAACCAAAAAGGGTTGCTGACGTCAGTCTCTGCTCTAGTAATGTAGCTAGAACTTGAAATAAAATAACTGTATCAATCAGGCCTCTCACTTTCATTTTTTCAAATCTTTACTAAAAACTTCCTGTCTGCCCCCTGGTTTTGTACCTGCTCCTCGGTTGGGACATAGCTTCAACTAACACCCCTTACTACCTTTTTATACCTCCCTTTAAAGCACTAAATCACTAAATCTTCTTATCTTTTTCTACTACATCACTTTATTGTAGTATTTAAACTACCGTGCCTACTTGTAATTTAGCACAACCAAATTACATTCCATAGCTACTTTTCTATTAACACTGAAATTGCTTACCCCCTCTAACACCTTACCCTAATGTATTTCTTAAATTACCCCTACCAGTCTTATGCACCATCCTTCTATCTGTAAATTTTCAGTACAAAGCTGTATATTCATGTTTGTGAATATCAATACAAATCGTATAATAGTGACTACCATGCTAAGTATGCACTGTAAATGCATTATAAAACCTGTTATTGTAAATATTGATTGGATTAAATTTGTTATCTTGTAGCTTTTGTCTGTGAGCCTTCAAAAAAGGGCACTTGTGCCCAGTCAGACTTTACTGGTAATCAAATATCAGTAAATAAATAAATAAATCTTCAGAAAACTGTTAAATATTTCTAATGGTGTTATCCATCAACAACAATTGCACTGAACTCATGTTTTTAAGGCATTAATCGTTTTACAGTATACTGTCAGAGCAATATATGTATAAAAGTCATGTCTCAGTGAAATTCTAATACTTCTTTTTACTAGATTTGTGTTCTACTTTTTTAGGCTGCCTGCTTTGCTGCTATTGGTTTCATATTCATGGTGATGAGTTTGAGCTTCATCATCATAGACTGGACATCTGGAAGTGGAAGTGTAAAAAGTGGACACTAGAATGAATAATAACCAAACATCATCAGTATTTCACAGCTGCAGTTGATGGAATTTCTGAATCTGGCTTCAACTCCTGCTTTTATTTTACACACTGGTTTCTTCAATGCAAGCGTGCACACATTCTCTGCTAACAGTACTGTATAGTAACATAGTTCCTCTACATTTGAGCCAGATACTACCGTAGAATGAAAAGTGCATGCTGCTGGTGAATTAATTTAATGTGTTGTATGTAAGTGTTAGCCAAACAATAATTTATTGCACAAATATGACGGGGTTAAAAGCTCAGGTTTATCTAGAAGTATCATATGTTAAAGTGAATCATTTCTAGAGTAAACATTCAAGTCCTGTTGCTGTTCAGGCATCTGTTTTAGTCTTTTAAGAACACTTAAACTGAAAGCATGCCTCACGATAAATTATTTACAAGAAATATATTAAAGCAAATAGGTACTTCTTCTGCACACATTTTAGTAAAATAATTAGTGTGTGTGTGTGTGTGTGTGTGTGTGTGTGTGTGTGTGTGTGTGTGTGTGTGTGTGTGTGTGTGTGTGTGTGTTTGTGTGTGTGTGTGTGTGTGCGTGTATGCGTGCGCAAGCATGAATATATTCTCTTTCTCTTGCTCTCTGTATCTATCTACATATCTATCTATATGTATAAATAGATCGATATATACACATTTATATGAACATGGGCACACACTGAGACATATATATATATATATATATATATATATATGTGTGTGTGTGTGTGTGTGTGTGTGTGTGTGTGTGTGTGTGTGTGTGCGTGTGTGTGTATTTTTGCACACAAATGCATATAGATAGATATAGGTGTGTGTATGTGTGTGTGTGTGTGTGTGTGTGTGTGTGTGTGTGTGTGTGTGTGTGTGTGGGTGCGCACGTGCATGTTTTATATAGTATCTTTGTCCTTTTGTCTAGTGTAGTGGTATTATTAGGAAAAGTGTTTTTTTTAGAGGTGAGGTGCAGGGTTGGGGATAGGCGTAAGAGTAGGGACAGTGATAGGGTTAGAGATAACATACATGAGTAAGGTAGTGGGGTCGAGCAAGGCATTTATAAACTTTTTTTTTTCTCTAAACACTTCATCAGATAGACATCTTTCCGAGTAAGTTACCTGCATTATAACCTCCAGCATTGCTTGTTCTTGTTCTCTGATCTTCCTCAGCGGTACACTGTGCACCTTCAAATATGAGCCTCTAATCCTCTGTTGCCATTTTGTTGTGCGTTTATTCATTGTCTTTTCTTGGGAATGAAATATTTTAGTTGATTACCATTACCTTCTTTAATGGCCTGTCTTTATTCTAAGCATTCTACAGTGACCTGCTTATCCTGGGTAGCTCTACACATTACAACCCAATGCTTCATTGAAATACAAAAACTGTCTACCATGATAAGCTAAAAGTCAAGGTGATCAGTGAAACAACAGTGCTAACACTGGGTATACCCCATGGTAGATGTGTCAGATAGGAAACATTTTTTTTTGGTAAATATTAGACATTGAGCAATATTAATACTGCACACTAGTCAATAGTGATGAACCCACTCTACTGTCCAACTCTTCACAGTCAGTGTAAAAAACAAAATGTCTCAAACAAGAATCTTTTCATCAGAAAAAGAGTTTGACAGGTTTAAAAGATGCAAGTCATGCTCTCTCTCTCTCTCTCTCTCTCTCACACACACACACACACACACACACACACACACACACACACACACACACACACACACACACACACACACACACACACACACACGCACACACACACACACACACACACACACACACACACACACACACACACACACACGCATACACACATGCACACAAAACAGCAATGTGAAGTGCCTAAAAACCTTTAAGGCTGTTCATTCATAAGAGGTAAAGTTTGCCACTTTCAAAGCTGTAAAGCACATTGTGCTCCTATATTTTCTTCCCATTTAAGTTGCAATATCTCAGGATAGAATACAGTTCATAGATTCTTAGGTGTTTACTTGACTAATGATCACAAGGGCCTTTTTAATCCTAGCCATGCAATTCAAATCTCTGACAAGTTCTGATACCCTTGAAAAGTGTAAGCAGAGGTATAGGAGGTGAAACATTTACAAGCAGGGGCCTGGGAGATGAACCATTTACAGGCTACCTGTGTCCATTAGAGACATAGGTGCCAAAAAAGGATGAATTTCCTATTCACCATCCAGATGCCCAAGTTATACTTGAATTGATTAGGAAGGAACTCTTCTTCACATGAATGGGGAGCCTGTTCCAATCAGTAGTCTCTGGGATAAATACCTGCCTCTCCAGTAGATCATATTTGTATCACAGTCAAGGTTTAAGGCTTTAAAGTGGGTAATTCTGGTGTTGTTTGTTTTGCAGATATGCAGGAGGTCCATCAGAGTGGGTTCTGACAATATCTTGTATGCCAGGCATAGAACTCCCTCAAGAACCTGTAGAAGACAGAATAAAGTGATAGGGCCTTGAGGCAGTCACAATGTGACATGTTACTTATGCCCCATATTCTTTTAGTGAGGAACCTCTATGGATGTTCCAATTGTAGGATATGCCTGGTTAAGTACATGCCATTCAATGACAAGCCTGACGACTGCCAAATACAGTGGAACAATGACTTCCTTGGACCAAGATGTCATACCTTTGTCTGTAAGTTGCACAGCATAGAATGATTTCCTCACTGCTTTAGACGTGATGTTCAAAGGCTAGATTACTATGTGTATCCCCGAGTCCCTGACTACTGGGTCAACTTTTAGGGGTGTGTTCTCAATATGATTGTTACCAGGAGTGATTGACTTCTCAAAGGATACTATTATGCATTTCTTGGCATTTAGTTTTAGTCCATGACTCTGTCACCAGCTGTGTGTCTGTGCCAGCCCTTCCTGGACAACATTCTTGTCAGCAGGTGATTCAATGACAGCTCTTAATTTGCAGTCATCTGCAAATTTAGTCAGCCACAAGCCATTGACATTGGCCTTGACTTGAGAGAAGTAAATGCCAAAATGAAGCGGTCTCAGGACAGATCACTGAGGGACTCTGCTTATGACTGGCCTCTTTGTAGAGGTGGACTTCCAAGTTCTAACATCCTGGATCCTGTCTGCCTTATGTCATACTTACCATTATTGTAGATGTTCAAGTTGGTCAGTATTGCAGTGTTGATCCTTGGGGTCATTCTGCCATGCAGAAGCCCATGACTGGCATGATTTCCAGTCTTTTCATCATCTGCAGCTAATGGATGTACAAAGGCCAGCATTCAGACATAAGGGTATAAGAGAGAGGTCTTTCTGAATTGTGAGCAGCAGTCTGATGCCCGGGAACAGCATGACTGTTCCAGAAGTCGAAAACCTTTTGGACAGGAATAGGGGAAGATACCAACTATGTTTAATTAGTGGATGATTGTGGATAAGAACTACCCATCTGAAATGCTCCCCCTCCCCCCACTATGGGGGACAGACCAGGAAGAGACAGCAGACTAAGGGGTAGGAGAGTGGGAATTTGTATCTCAACAGTGATCTACTCGAACATCTACAATTATGATGTGTGACACAACCGCACTATGTTCTTCATAATCAGTATTGCAATACTGATCTTTAGGAGGACTGGCAAAGCTACTGGTTGAGGGGAAAGACTGTTTTTGGCTCTTGGGAGAGTAGGTTTTGTAGAATAGGAGTTGCAAACTCTGCCCCAGCCCTGGAGGCATTGGCTGAATAGCAGCGTTTAATAAATGTGTGGATGGATGTCTGTTTGGCAGCATCTAGGATAGCTTGTGTAGGAACTCCTTTAAGAAAGGCAGTGCTGGGTGCCCTTTATCTGTTGGAGTGGGCCCCTGACATGGACTGGTACTGGCTTACCATCATGGACGTAACAGAAGGTGATGTAGATTGCTATCCACTCTGAGATAGTCTGTTTGGAGATTAGTCTGTCTTCTTTTCCTTTTGAAAAAGCCACCAATAGTTGATCTCCTCTTTCAGGGCATTTTGCCCTGTTCAGGTAATAAATGATGTGTCATTGTACATCCAGGGAATTCAAGATTTACTCAGCTTTATTCTGTGAGTTGGGGAAGAACACTGGCAAATGAATAACATGATTCAAGGAGAGTTTGGACATTACTTTGGTCATAAAGGAAGGATTACTTCTAAGGGTTACCCTGTCCCTGTGGAACACAATGAATTGTTCCTTGCACATCAAGGCTTGTAGTGATGAGACCCACCTGGCTGAAGTGATGGTTATGAATAAGGTAGTTTTCCAGGTAAGCATCTTTACAGGAGCAGAAGCTGCTGAATCCAAAGGTGCTAATGTAAGTATTTCTAAAGTATGCAAATCACAGCTGAAGACAGGGTTTCTCCTAGAGGGCATCAGATGTATGACTCCTTTTAGGAAAAGTTCCATGTGGGGTGAGACTAGATAGGCAGGAGTAGGAAAGGCAGGCAGACATAGCTGAAGCATGTACCTTCATTTTGGAATAAGAAATTCCCTGATGAAATAATCTTGAGAGATATTTTAGCACTAGGCTTATGTCTGCCAATGAAGGGTTAATGTCTTTGTCCTTGCACCAAAGAGAAAACATTTCCCTTTTGTATAAATATGATCTTCTGGTATTTGATTTCTTGCATCTCTCAGGATTTTTAGCACTCCTGTAGAATTGTCTGCATTATTTAGGCCAGAAACCAAATCATCCAAGCTGCTAGTTTGAGGGGGCCCAGGTGAAGGTGAATTACAGACTCTTTTATCTAGGTGAATGAGTAGGTCTTTCACTTGTGGGAGAATGTAATATCACATCCACGTATGCTCTTGGTATAATTCTGTTGTACTCTTTCCAGCTTACTCATGTTTGTTTTCTTATTAGGTTTTGATATTGTTATTCTATACTCAAGTTTGGATCTAATCTAACTAAAAACAATGATTCATCATTTCTGATTTCCTAAACTTTCTAAATCATTTTATGCAATCTATACTTCTATTACTATCATTAACCAATCGGTTGATAAGATTAGAATAATTCAGATCTGGATATACCCATATACCCAGGTCCTTAAGTAAATTTATAGTTTCAATCCCTGTGTGCTGAATTAAATATTCACCTTTCAATTTATGTCTCCCAAATCTGAAATGTTTAGTTTTTGTTATATTTATCAGCTCGTATCTAATGTTTCTGGCTAGTAGGACTGTCAAAAGTTAGTCTTGTGGCTAGAATTGTACTTCCACAGATTGTAGCATATTGCTTTGCAAAATGATAGCTGTCTCTTAGGTTAGTGACAGATAATACTTGTTATACCTCCACTCTGCTGGATCTGTGATTCTCACATATTAGCATAAATAAGCCATGATCATGCACTTTAAGGGCTGGATTCTTTCTCATGTACTTTACCATCCTTCATTTAAAATAATGAAAAAAAAAATAAAAATCAAGTTCTCATTGCAGCAAATACTACGTTACTGCCAATTATTATCTAGCGAGCAATTCTAATTTTTCACTTCCTTCATGTTAAAGTAGCAGTTATAGAATTTTTAAATTTTCAGCCTATTGCCATTCCCTTGTCCTCGGGATAAAGTGAGGTCAACTTGTGTTTTTTTACTACATTTCCCAAAAATACTGAAAATAAGACCTACAAAATGAGCCCTGTCACCAATCCTCCTTTCCTCTACCATCCCAAAAATCGGTTATCACTACGTTATCTAAGGTGACAGGTTATATGATTTGAAATCCTTAAATTTTCATCACATTTATTTTTCTTTTAAAAGACCAGTTGCAATCTATGCTGCTATTTATCCAGGCCGCTTTTGATATTTTAGAGATCTGAAGAGGTTCACCTCTGTTGTGTTGTTTGGTCATTTTGCATAGCAACCAGTCAGGATTGTATCAATAAATTCATCCATGTTTGCGAATTTAATTTTTTTTTTTTTTTTGCTATAACTGTTAATTTTGTTTTCAACTCTTGCTTGTGACTCATGACCTATTTCAGAGCATCTATTCTGTTGTTGTCTAGATATATTTAGTCACATCCTCTTCAATATACATTTCCCATTCATAGAAATTGTACTGTTTGGTATTTCATTATTGTATTAGCAAAGTCATAACCTTTATTGTTATATCATTTATAATTAGAGCAAAATTATGTAACCTGTTACAATATCATATGCATTTTTTTTCATTTTCCCCATCTGCCTCTCTCTCTCAGACTCAAGACTTTAAGGACTACATACGCAGCAGTCATATTAACATAGTCCTGAACCACTTTCTCATGTCTCTCTCTCTCTCGCTGTATATATATATATATATATATATATATATATATATATATATATATATATATATATATATATATATATATATATATAATCTGTATCTATATATATATATATATATATATATATATATATATATATATAGAGAGAGAGAGAGGATGTTTAAATAAGTTGTCTGCAGTTTGTCTCTTTTTTATTGTATCATAAATTGGTATAACTGCAGACGCAGAGATTATCTCTGTATTCCAAGTGGGGATTTATCTTTCTTTAAAAAATCAGGGCTTAACAACAACAAATCCACACTGGACATCAGTATTCCAAAGGGGAACATTAATGTACAGGGATAACACACAGATTGCCTACTTGTAGCAATAAACTCTTATACCCCAAGACCTAACAAGACACATAGTAGTGTATTTCAGATCTACACCAGTCCACTTCTCAAAGGTTAGCACTAATGTCTTTTTCTATTTTCTGAATGTTGCATTTCTAAATGTAGCTCAGCAAAAAACTGTATAAGTACAGGTGTTTAAATGAAGCTCGCATTGTGGTGGAGGTCTTCTCAGATGTGAAGATCCCATGACCTCTGGTATTTACTGCTGCAGCTTTATAAACAATGTTGCAGTGTATACATTTAGCTTTTTACCAGTATGGCCGAAGAAGTAGCATGACAGAGGAATTTAGCTGTTCATCTTTTCCACTGTGGTGCTATATCATGTCTGTCACAGTCAATATCAAACATTGGCAGACTGAGTATAGTCCATGACATTTCCTTCATATGATTATGTTTCAATGCTGCCTGTTGTCATTATTTTTTTGGCTTATTCAATAATATATTGAGTACCCATGTTTTCTTATTGCCATTTCTTATGTTATTTTCTGAATTTTCTGAAAATGAACTTAACTGAAAGAATGTTTTCTTTCCTCGTTTTTCAGTTCTAGGTTTCTTTCTTTGAGAAAGTATGTACTTTAGTATTTAAAAGTAATAAACTGAACATGTTTCATTCTTATGTACTTATAAATACTTTTACACCTTGCCAGTTTTATGTTTCTTCACCTTCATACTAGTTTTATGGCTGACATACATGAAACTAATTGTAAATGTGATGGCTTTTCATCATGTTGGGTTGACCTACAAAATATGTAAATGTCAGAGCTAAGAGCAATTGTTGCCCAAGGCAGAGGACACCACATGGGAAAAGAAGTCTTTTAGGGCACATATATAAAAACACCATGACTATTCTGGCTTATAACTGGACAATGGAATTAATAAAACCGGCTACTCCACTATGTAACTGGCCATGTTTGAGAAAAGTCTAAGCGGTCTAAATCATTAATCTTATCATTAAACTGTGATATCAGATTCCATTATAGAACATACTGGAACAAATTCAAGAAATGCTGTCCACACTGCAATGAGTTCTATGCATTATTTATTTTAGTTTCTTCTGCACTCCATTTCCTGGTCTTGTATTTCGGTGAAAGCATTGCAGGTTTAATATATCCAGGATTAGTTTTACATTAGCAGCAGCATGAAAAGTTAGTAGACTGGAGGGAGAGTGCCAGTTATTCTCTATTAAATCACCCTGTCCGGTATGTAATCTTAAAGAAGCATGAACACATTCTGTTACAGTTCTGAATACTTATTGATCAGCTCTATAAGATTATAGCAGATATTTAATTAATGAATGTGGTAAATTAAATTCTCTGGCTTTAAGGAAAAGTTTGTGAGTTAGTGTGTTTATGTGCGTCTGTGTGTTGTGCATGTGTGTGTGTGTGTGTGTGTGTGTGTGTGTGTGTGTGTGTGTGTGTGTGTGTGTGTGTGTGTGTGTGTGCGCGCTTGCATTTGCATGTGTGTAAGTGTGTATGTGTGTATATGTTTCTGCATTTCATGGACTGAGGGGTATAATATAACAGATATGTAGTTCATTCATTGCCCAATATGCCACCCTTTACATTGGCTGGCAAGCACACTGGTGCTACCTCTGGAAAAGCAGCTTTAACTAAATGTTCTAGTCAGGTTACTGTCCGGAGCACTACTTTATCATTTATTGTTTCTGTCTCTGGAAGTATTCCCCAGCCATTATATGGCATTAATGATAGCAGACCCCACTATTGCTCCTTGTGATCCCTGCCTCTTCATGATTCTTGCCCATATAAAACAAGATCAGTATTTCAGACTAGAGAGTTTCATACTGAATGTGTACTTACTTCAAGATCAGCTGATGTTTTTGCCCAGTCATATTTCTATTTTTGTGCTATAATATGTACTGTTTATTTCAAAGTTTAATTCAGTTGTAATTTATTAAACCTATAATTTTATTTCATTTTTAGTATTGAATGTTTTAGTGTTAAATTTAAATCTGTAAGAAACCGTTATTAATTTTCATGCATGTTTTAGGTTTTGTCTAAAACTGTTTAGGAATGTTTATAATTTGTATTAATTTTCAATAGCTATTATTTAGTGTATTAAGCACACACTGATGTGCTTTTTCTATTTTTTCTTTGCATTTCAAGATTGAATCATCAGTAAAACACCCACTATTTTTTGTGTTATAACAATTCAAAATCTTACGAAACACAGTGCATCAAATGTGAGGACTGGGGAAATTTAACTGGGGAAAAATCAGAAAGAGACATTTGCTTGTCCAGAAAATTATTTATGCCCAGATAGCAGAATTAATGATCAAACGAGGTCAAATTTGTGGCGGCACTGGCAGCACAGATTAGGTCAGTGAATCATGACTATGATTCCAAAAAGAAAAAAAAAATGATAAAATAATAACAATCTGTACAGTCACATCATCACCAAATAAAGACAATAAAGAAATATTTTGGTTGTCGCAAATGGAAGAGCAAAAATATGGACTGGGGTCTTGTCCAGCAAAGGTTTGGTTTACTTTCTAAACAGCAGGAATCAAATGTCCCAAGTCCTCATAAAATTAAAATTCCTGAAATGTTTTTTTAGTAGAAGAAATTGCCAAACATCATGCACAAAATTTGCTTGTGCATTAACAGTACTTGTAAAAAATGGATCTGCTTTAGCTTTGACTATATTTCATTTCTTAGATCCTCAAGTGCAAGTGTTGTCATCCTTTCCTTAACAAAGGCTTAACAAATAACATCCTTGGTGAGTTAAGCTAAAATAATGACATATCACAATTGAGTATCAATAGTGATCAGAAAAGGGTTAGTTATTTTTTGTGGCAACTTGTCCAGATATTTGCAGCCTTGTGTTTCTCTCTGGATGACTATTATATAATTATATGTAAATAATTACATAGTTGCATTTTTAGCCAGTTTAGATGTCCTTTCCCTTCACTGCAATGAAGTTTCATCCCTTTCCCTTCTTTCATTTAAAATCTCCCCATAACTAGCTTTGTAAATATGACTATTTCTAAGTGATAATTTTAGTTTTGGGGGAGGAATAAATGAGTTTTAAACTGTGACATTAACATGCTGCTAATTTTGTCTGTAGTCATTTTGTAGAAACAGATAAGTACATTACACAGACTTGAACAGTGACAGAGTTCTGATGTAATAGATTTTATTGCTTTAAATGAAAAAAGTTGATCCATAAATCATCCCATCCGCTAAGTACTGTGTCACTATTTGAATTTATTTTCTCAGTCCAGTGTTCCATACTGGCTTTGTCATATACTGGCAGAATTAAAAATATGTAGATGGATGGAAACTGTTCCATAAAAAGCGAACAATATAGGAAAGTGGCTATTAATGGAAAGACACTGAAATAGAAAGTAATTGTTCTTTTAAAGTTTAGGGTTCATGACATGTTTTTTGAAATTATTATTATTATTATTATGTCGGTGATGAAAAGGGTAATTTCCCATAGCTCTGCATGCCGATTATTGTGCAGTTTACTGGAACCATTGGTTAGATATGCAACTGCACATAAATAGTCAGTAGTCCTGAGCATATTCATATCATATTGTTTTGTCTATAGCTTAAAATATTAACAGTGCCTTTGATCTCCTACTCAAACGATGGCAGGGCAAAAGAGAGGGAAAAGAGAGGCAGAAGCAGACAGAATGATGAACAGAGGTTGCAAAAACTGGAAATGTATATAGCAAAATATGGCTCCATCTATAAATAAAAGAAATAAAAAGATGTTATGACATATGCTGTAGTCAAAAGTTGTAAGAAGTAGGGAGGTTTACAGACTCTGTGAT
The DNA here is from genome assembly GCF_019279795.1 of Protopterus annectens. Taxonomy (NCBI): domain Eukaryota; kingdom Metazoa; phylum Chordata; order Ceratodontiformes; family Protopteridae; genus Protopterus; species Protopterus annectens. The sequence goes on from NC_056739.1 coordinate 1,661,522,897, forward strand.
CATAGTCAAAGCATTTTAATTCATTTAAAACTGCAGCACACATTTGATTCTTGCAAAACCAAATTCAAATTACTTTCTTCTTACCTTTTTGAAGTCTTTGAAATGTATGGGTATAATTTAGAATGTTGTAATAGCATCATTCTATCTGCACTGTGATATACTGTTATCAGTGTTGGTCACTAAAATCAATATGTGTAAATTATTTCTTGTTCTACTTTATAACAGTAGAATGTAAAAAAAAATGTATATATAAATGTTTTGTATTCAGTACTGCTTATTGGCTTTGTATAGTAGACGGTGTGCATATTTATATACTGATTTGTTATTGTATAGTCTAGAGATGGAAAAGTGCACAACAATATTTTGATTGTAGGCTGTTTGTTACTCTTGATACATTTTAATGAATTTCTCTGTTCCTTCCATGACAAAACAATCTAGAAATTTTAATGCTAGTGCAGTGTCTTACCTATCTTCCAACAGATCGATTAGCAATTTAATATACAGACATGCCATAAATGGAAAGATTATAGAAGCCGCAATGGTGCAGCGGTAGCATTGTTGCCTCACATCAAGATGTTCTCTCATTCAATTCTTGGCTGGAGCATCTTCTGTGTGGAGTCTGCATGTCCTCCCCGTGGTCAAGTGGCATTCGAAAGACATGTGTGAATGGGTGTGCCTTCATTGAAGGTTGGGCATTGGGCTGGCTCCTCGGCACCATATAAATCTACTGCCAATCATTAGCGGACTGGAGTTCCGCTGTGGTGACCCCTAACCGGGAGAAGCCGAAAGAAGAACAACAACATAGCTGACAGACTTTACTACTGAGAAACGCTAATGAATACGTTTTTTTTTTGTTATGATTGTTATAGTGGAGCTTCAGCAAAAATATGCAGAGGACAGTCGATGCTGATATGCTTTTCTAATGTTGCCATGCAAAAAAATATGCATGAAGTCAATCGTCATAAACAGGAAAGAAAGTTTGAAGCAGTTGCCCATTGTATTTGCACCTTTTTCTTGCAACTGATCAGGCCCATAAGGTACAACATTTCCCCATGTTCTAAGGCTATGCAAAAGTAGCAAGATAATATTTTCAGCAGTCAGCCATGGTGTAAAAATGACTGGCTTATGGTGACCAGTTTGTCAGCATAAGGGAATTCTACTTGGATAAAACAAATATCACCTGCATCACATATGGTGATTTTGCCAAGGTTGCTATGTATGTGAATTTCACTTTTTTCGCATGCAGCAACATTGAATTTAGAATAAGAAAGTCTTGAATGAAAATAAGTGAGTGCACCTCACTATAGGGTTTGGTCTTCATAAGAACACTTTTTGTTTTGACTGCATTGATACCTTATTGCTAACAGCACAGATGTCAACAAACAATATTAGCAAAGATTTTGTCACATGGTAGTCACATTCTAGCCAGGGCTTTGCAACAAACTAAAAATATATTTGCAGTCTGAGATTAAATAAAAGTCTGTACTTGCAAATTTTGAGTAACAGGAATTAAATAAACAAAACATTCACCCACATCTTGAAAACTCAGGTAGCCTTTGGGGATAATTATAAAACCTTCAAAGAAGGCAGATTGGGAGATTCTTTCCTTTGGAAAGTAGGATAAAACAACATAAGAAAGTTCTGCATTCAAGAAACATTTATAGGAATGTAACAATGCTGCACACTAAAATATACTGGTGGAGCAATACTGCACACTAAACTGATGTAACAATAGTGCACGCTAAACTGATGTAGCAATAGTGCACACTAAAATAAACTGGTGGAGCAATACTGCACACTAAACTAATGGAACAATAGTGCACACTAAACTGATGGAACAATAGTGCACACTAAACTGATGTAGCAATAGTGCACACTAAACTGATGTAACAATAGTGCACATTAAACTGATGTAACAATACTGCACACTAAACCGATGGAACAATAGTGCACACTAAAGTAAACCAATTTTAATTCTAAAATGAAATTGTTGTTGATATGATGATTCTTCCAAATAATAGGTGAATAAAATTTATTATTTTATGCTTAACTAATATGAGAATAAATTAAGAATATTCTGTATTATGCCAATGACAAAAATCAAATGCTTTTTTGTTTTCTAAATTTCTAAGAAAAGTCACTTGTTTTTCACCACTGTAAGGGTGCAATTCCAAAATGTCTGGGTTAGCATATTGGAAGGCCTGTGCCATCTAGCTGCCCTACTCAAACACAGTTTTTATATTCTGTCTCTGGTACATGTAAAAGGCAGACTACGCCTATGATCTATTGAATGGTACACAGGATAAAACAGTCCTTTTAAGGAATGCTAGACCACATATAGCTAATGAGGTTCAAAAATATTGTAAGTCATTGAGCTTTTCACTTATGCATGATTTATACTGAGATGGTCTAGTCATACTGCGTGTCCTTTAATGTCACTGAATGCATCCAGCTTCACAGCATGCCCTCTACAGGGGAATAATACTGCATGCCTGAGAAGAAACTTTGTCCCTTGCGTGCTGTATTAGGACTGCCATGCAGTCTATTTATTGTCCTGGGTTCATAAAGAGGATGTGTGAAGCCATTGTCTATAATGATCAAACACATCTTCACATATGTGTTTCTGCTATTTAATGCCTGTAGTTGTGATGCCGAAATACTGGTACAGTGCTGCTTATGCAACAAAGGCATTTTGACTACTATGAGACACATAATAACTTTGGAAGTTTGCATTTGCATTCATTACCACTGTAAAATTTCAAAGTAGTTTAGAATAGGAGTTTGTAACTAGGTTTTGGAATCAGAATTAGGCCACTGTGATTCATCAAGAGCTATATGGCTTAATGAATTGTGGAGGCCTGTTTGGGAATTGAGTGCTAAGTGCTTCTGACTAAATAACTCATTGTGGAATCTGGCATTAAAAGCCAGGCTGTCATTTTACAGCATATTTCTAACTTGACACAGAAACAAAGCTCCAGAATCACTGAAGGTAATGGGACGGCCTCAGAAAAAATATGTAGTCCAGATTCTGAATTTCAACAGCTCTCTCATGAATCTAGTCAACATAACTGAATGATCCTATTCCTGAAGACAACTCAAAAATAGTGTGGCTTTCCAGTGCTGATGTCAGTCAAATATTCCTGGTGCGTCCAGAATGAAAATACATAATATTTTTGTAACATAAGTTCTGTATATTTGATTTAGTTATTCAGATTGCAAAGTTTATTGGTTATCAAGAAATAAAACAGAAAGTATTGTTTAAAAATGTGTAATGTTCGTAAAATACTTTATTTGCTAATCCCAATGTACCTTTACTTGATGGAATATCATTGGGTTAAATGAAATCTAATGCATACATTGCCAACTCTCTATATGTTAGCTAAATCTGAAGCTCAAATGAGGACTTTAAACATTTGTCAGATATCATCACAGCTTAGATGTCATTATTCATTTCATTTATGTAAATACAGTTTATATTAAGATTTATGGAAAGAAATAAGACCATTTGATCGTGGTTTGGCAAACTGCTTAAGCTGCCTAACTACAGAGGTGAAGATTTCAAATTGTCTCAGCTCTAGTTTATTTACTTACTGTTTTAAAGAAGTGTCAGCTTTCTTGTTATTCCAGTACTTTACACGTGAACATCATGAAAAATTAATCCTGATAGGAGAAATTACCCTCCTGCATCAAAGTACTGTTGCTGTATTTTCTGTGTTTTGATGGAAAGTGGCATCATTGTAGCCCATGTTATAAGGTCCATTTAATCATTTGATGTCTGGTATTTTCTGCTCTTATTCTTCAGCTGGGGTGTCTTCTGTGCGGAGTCTGCATGTCTTCCCTGTGGTCACGTGGGTTTCCTTCAGTGTTCCGGTTTCCTCCCACATCCCAAAGACATGCTGTAGGTGGATTGGACACTCTAAAATTGGCCCTAGGTATGAGTGTGTGCTTGTGTGTACCTTCTGTGAAAGGTCGGGTGCCGGGCTGGCAACTCGACACAGTAAAACTCTACTGCCAATCATGAGCAGACAGCTGATCCGCTGTGGCGACCCCTAACCGGGAAAAGCCGAAAGAAGAAGAAGAAGAAGATTCTTCTCTTTGTATAGCAGATGTTTTCTCTTTGTCTATAAGCAGGCAGTGTTGCTTACAAAAATTGTAAACAGTGAAAATGCAATATGTGTCATTCCTTTTAATAAATACTACATATTTGTATTTGCTTCATTCTCATTGCATCCTGCGGTAAGTTTGCAATTATCTCTTTTTGTTATTCCCTTTATGTGACCATCGTTTCACCTAATCCAGCATCTTCACTGTTGTCTTAATAAGAGTACTGAGATGCATGTTGCTGATTTGTAGGTTTAGAAATGTTCTTGTCGCATCATCATAAGTATTTAGAGAGGAATCATGGCATTTATGCCCAATGACACATTGTTGTAATTTGCAGAAGATGGGATTTTTGAATGGAGTATTACACCACTACCTTCTGCACTGTCGCTCTTCTTTCCAGAAGAGGCAGTCAGTAAATTCCCAGTTCATCTAACCCAGTGGTGCAAAACTCTTATGACCTGTCAAGTGATCAAAGTATCATGTTTTGGCTTATTCCTAGTCTGGGTATTCTGATAGTCAAGCAAAGGGCATTATGACACCAGTTCTAAGTTTTTGAATGGGACTGATTCAAATAACGAAACTTCTTATATCCAAAGTGCATCAACCTCAGATTTGTTTGTTATAAGAGTAAGTATGCTGGGTCAGTCCACCTGCTGGGGGGGGGTGCTTTATAGCTCTCATGGGAAAATATACTTAAAATAATTCATCAAATGAATTATTAACCTTTGAAAGGCTTCTTTATTTGAAGACACGTGATTGCACAGGTTTGTATGAACTGGTGAGGAGGATATGAATGTAAGAATTAAACAAAAAGTAATTCCTCATTGTCTCAGAAGAAGAGATAATTTGTTGAAAGTGAATTGTTTAATAACTGACATTCTTTTTTTTAAATGTGAAGTGTCCACTAGGATCCTCTGGTTGCTTTTGACAGTGTGTTACATAACAAGAGTTTGCAAGAGAGTATTGCTAATTCACAGATTAAATTTCAGTTACCAAATATTTTCACTTTTTATAGTCCCATTTGTTTATTTAAATGTTATAGGTCTAGGAAAGTAGTATTAAAAAAGAAAAGACAGAAAAGTCAGACACCATTGGTGCAATGACTTAGCTATTAAACCTAGATGAGTGCTGTGCTGTAGAAGAGCATAACATAATTTATGCAAGGTACAGTAGGGGAATAATAGCAGCTACAATGAGGATTTTAAAAATGTTTGCATTTATCAGCTTCACTACAGTCACTCAAAGTGAAAGATAACAGCATAAAGTCAAATGCTTTTTCCCATAGAAAATCATTGCTGGTGTGACTTCTAAGTGTGTGTCAACAAAGATTCAGTCGTTTCAGGAGATTTTTTCCTTCTCCAATATATATATATATACACACACGTTTGGGGGTATGGATGGCATGACTGATACAAAACAACAACTAAAAATGATTTTTTTTTTGTCATTCTATAGTTTGGCAGTTTTGTTTTGTCCTTTTAGCTTGTCGGCTTTCATGAACTTGGCATTGCATCGTAGAACCAATTTTATCACTACCTTCTGTTTCACTTCACTTCACTTCACTTTCCTTCTAAAAGGCGAAACTGTTACTGAATAAATTATGCAACGGTTAGTTGTTTGTCTTTTCGGCTTTTCCCGGTTAGGCGTCGCCACAGCAGAACTGCGGTCTGCTAATGATTGGCAGTAGATTTTTAGGGTGCCGAGTTGCCAGCCCGACGCCCAACCTTCAGCGAAGGCACGCCCAATCACACATGTCTTTCAGAGGCCACTCGACCTATGCAACGGTAATGAAAACAAATACAAACAATACATGCGTATTGTTCTGCTTTTAAATGAAGCAAAGTCAGTTATTTGTAAATTAAATTAACATATATATGCCATTACATTGCATATTTAAAAGTCATTCATAATCATCTTGCACTTAAACTTCAAGCTTTAAGGGATATGTTTGCAATCACTTGGAATTTATCAGTGCCCTGTTAGCCAGTTATTTCTGTCATACTTTGATTATTTCTGTCATACTTTGATTATTTTGCAAGGGATATGTGTTATGCATTGTTAACATCCAAACATGCCTGTTCTTTAATATACATAAAGTACTCCCTTTCATACATGGTCATAATATTTGCCTTTGTACTGTACTGTTAATCATGTTGAATAGGAATATTGGGATGCTAGGATTTCACACATTCGTTTTCCCAATGGTTTTGTTAGTGTGCACCTCAAATGTGCACTTTACTTTTGATGGTTAATGTTAAATGTAAATGAATTACAAACACTAAGTAAGAAAATTAAAATTTATCAGTCTTTCTGCGTACTTGGATATTTTGTTTTGATGATATTTTAGAACTGCAAAGATGCTTTACTGCTGTTTATGCTGTTTGAAACATAATCACCTAATTGTAAAATCAAAAGTAAAGGGTATTTTGACATGTAGAAGAATAGATAACCATGAATTAAAATCAATGATATGAAATGCTGAATGACCAGTATTAAAAACAGACATCAAGCATTATCTCAACATTCAAAACCAAGTGCAAAAGGAAACGCACAGGCTTTCTCCGTGGCGCCCACCTATCCCAACTGTTGCAATTGCATAACGTGTCTTTGTATTCCAAAAGATATTTCTTACCTCTGTAAGATGGAACTGTGATAGTAAAACCAACTGGTCAAATTGGTAAGCTCTAGGTAGTCTAATGTAATATTATCTACTTGGATAATGAATTAATATGAGAAAGTAAATGGAGAAACACAGGTAGTCGAACACTTGTATGCAGACTACTGTGGTGATTTTGCAGTCACTAAATAATAAATTTACATGATTTTTACCTTACATTTTTATAGACTCATTTCCTTTTCTGCTATCATGTTATGGTAGGAAACACTATGATTCACTATGATAATTCAAGGTGTAGTACATTGAATAGCATTTTTTTAACAAAGACATTTAGTAACAGGCATTGTTTATTGTCAAATGTACAGTGCCAGATTTATGAAGCTTTTAAAGTGTGAAAGGAAACTGTATAAACAGTAAAAAAGATAAACACATGAAAACTGAATGATGGTGTTCATGTGAAGGACGATATGATTGTTGTAGTGGAGCAGAACTGAGAGAATAAAGACAGAGCAAAAAATGCAGATTTTCATTTCCTCTATGTGGTATTTATCTTCTATGCATTGCAATGGTGAGATGCAAAGCAAGTATCACACAGACACACAGACACACACACACACACACACACACACACACACACACACACACACACACACACTCACACACATGCACACACACACACACGCGTGCACACGCACAGACACACTCGCACACACGCTCGCGTGCACACACACACACACACATTCTGTCACTGTGAATGTAGATCTAGACTACAAATGAATATTGTGCTGCCAGGTAGCTCTTAACAATCCACCTATGTCGAGTTGATCTAACCTGTTCAGCAGCATCTTTTTTTTTTGTCACTCTTTGTCAGGATACATACAGTTTTGTAGTGTAACATCTCTTAAAGTGGTCTGATGAGACCATAGGTAATGGACTTTAAGCCAATCCAATGTACCACCTAACCTTCTCTAGATTGACGAGTTCTCCACCTAGACCAAGGCTACTACTCTGGCAGAACAACTAACAAAGCAGTCAACCATCTCCAGGGCGATGGGAGATGAGATTGAGGCATCCTGACCCTGTGACATCTACTCCAAACCGCAGGGACTTTTTGTATGCTCTAGTACTGCACTGAGAGGGGGAACATGCAATGGTATCAGCATAAAAATGCAGCCCTGGACACTCCCACTTATGATGTATTGGCATCCTCCTTCCTCTTTGTGTCTGTGAATGCTTATGAGCCATTAATGCTGCTCTAAATACTTCACCAGAGAGCAATATTTTGCCACAAAAAACACACACTCTCCCTCTGACATAGGCAAGTAGGCCACCATACATTCAAGTCTCTCCCCATTCCAGCTTCCCCAATCAATAGTTGATCCTAAGTCATCACTGTCATATACAGATTCCCACCCCCAGTAGAAGTGAGTTGGCTCCCCAGCAAAATATTTTTGAAAAATAAGTATCTCACTCCAAAGTCTGTATTCCACTAACTGAAAAAGAGTATTATTACTAAAACCAATCAAGCATTGTAATAAAGAATATAAGTTTGGCCCTTTCTTTCAGTCAGGTAATAGTATAAAACAAAGAAAACACAAGCTTATCATTATAGTTTTTTTCTTGTAGAAAAACTGCCTTAAACTGTAGTTTTTGAGATCGTCACAATCAGGATTGGCTTTTCATCTGTTAAAGGTTATCACCATTATGCTGATAATTTCTAACAACTAATAAACTACAGGACTCTCTATACATGACATTTTCTGACAGTCTTCTTGGGGATATCTATCCAATGCAGTGGATACTAATGGCTACTGTATGTGGTTTCCTTTGCAACTTAAAATGGATTGCTATGGCTGCACTGCAGTCAAGACTTGTTCTTCCTGCTGACTTCTGAAAACAAATTATGTTGCATACAGTTTGAGCAATGCTTCTGTATGTTGCCACTGGCTACTGAAGCCATAAGGTAAGTAGCTATCCTGTACTCTGTAAAACTTGTTTTGCTTATTTACAAACATAGTTACCTTATCAGTTAAATTATAGGGCTGTACCTGCATGTTTACTAGACTGTATTTAATTCTAGAGCCTGAATATTTCTGTTCAGTTCTAGATTTTCAGTCTTTGTTTATGTTTATTGAAAATGTATTACAATCTTCATGTTTTACTTTGTTATTACTGCCTGTAACACCAGCAGAAGGACATGTTGCATTGATTGCTGGTTCTATATATTGTTTTTTACAGGCTTGTAGTCCAGTGGATTTGATCCTATACTATTCACCCCTCTACCATATAGTCTCACTATGCTGTCCTGCTCCACCACTAATTCCCACCCCCCCCCTTTTACTCTAGGTTTCAGCAATCTATCTCCACCCATTTTCATCATCAACCAATTTGAAACTTTGCACCAATTTCCCCACTCCCATATCCTTCTGTCCTTATTATTTTCATAAAACAACAGCATCTTTCTTGTAACTTAAACTTTTTCTCAGTTCTCATGGACTTAAAGCCATGCCAATCCCAAAACACACCACCCAATCACACCATATGTTCAGTCATCACAACTTTGATTCCACACTGCCTCACTCCATTACAGTACCCTACATGCTATCACTCCACCCTAGCACCATTTATAAACAATCTGAATCTAAAAGTGTTCTGTTATGCCAGTTAATCTCTTATTTCCTTTTGGTTACTACCTACTACCATCTCCATCTCCTCACTAAATAATCCCTCATAGGAAAATATTCCTTACTCAGCCACTTATATTAGTACCTCTTATATCGCTAGTTCTACTTCCTATTGACCAATTATAAAAAAAAACACTGTTGCAAAACACAACTCCCTAACATCTCCTACTGCAATTTTACTATAGCCAGCTTTCTCATTACAGCAAAAACTATCCACCTTTTCTATAGAAGCTGTGTCTCTCACTACCACCAAAGAAACTGAGCTTAGCTTGAGAACAAAAACTAAATACAAATGATCCTACACTAACCCGTAGTGTCTGATACCCTCACTTATCCAGTGACATTCATCCTAACTCACGCCCCACAATCCAACATCATTACATCCACAACCCTCACTCTACCACCACAAACTTGCCCCCAAATAATACTTCTAGCTTATACATCTTTGCTACTAACCTGAGATGCATTTGCAATACATAAGCAGAAGCCGATGCTGAGATAGTTCAGTATTGTCCTGACATCCTGGTAGTCATTGAAACTTAGCTAAAGCAAGACATTAAAGATAAGGAGATTCTACCACCACGTTATAAGGTATGAAAACAAGATAGAACTAGAAAAAAATAGAAGGGTAGCCACGATCTACAAAAAACATTTAAATCTCTCTGTGTCTTACTTCAACAACCCTACAATTAAAAATGGTGAGATCCTAATATCCTATATCAGACATATTACACAAAAAGTCTGTGTATCAAGGGAATCTACATACCTACCCCCAGACAGAACCAGATCATAGTTAAATGAGGCCCTAGGCAGAGTAATGGATTACTACCCCCCCCCAGCAGTCATTCTAGTGTCCCATTACTTGGTTATTTCTCCCAGTTACCATAAACACTATTCAGCCTTCTCAATGTGCATAGTATTTTCTGCTTTACTTTACCAGTCATTATCTGGATTCAATTTAAAACTTTTATTTCAAATTTTATAGCACAGACACTGATAGACATTTGCTAAACAAAGCAGTGATAGCCTGATAGCATGATGTCCTGTTGTGTGTATATATGCTATATGTTTGTTTGTTAACCAGCATGTTGCCTGATGTGTATATATGCCATATGTATGTATGTTCTACTTCATTTTACTCTCATATAATGTATTGTAATGTGGAGCTTTTCTCCCCGGGCTCCGCTGAAAATGAACCTGTTAGACTTTCCCGGTAAACAAATGTAAACAAACAAAAAGCAAATAAGCAATGCAGTCTCACAATGAGAACAGACTTAGCGTTAAAACTTCTCTGCCCTTGAAACTCACATTCATTGAAACAGCATTAAAACCCACATTCAAAGAAAATGTACCTGGGCAGTGGCGGTTAAAATTTACCTTTGGGCTGTTTTCAAATCATACACCCCTTGTACACAGTTTAGGAGCATGTATACTGTGCATGCATGTATTCTTTGAGTCATCTTCCTGATTCTATTAAATTATATTCCTTGCACAATACAGCACTACTTATTAGAGTGTGCTTTAAATTTGTAGTTTTGAACATTTTTCCAGTAAGCAATGAAACAAAATGTATGAGCCAACAATGACAAAACTCCCCAATTCAGAACATTTAAACTATAAAAATCTACTCAAAATTTCTGTCATTACAATCTACCAGTATCAGTCAATAGGTACAATCTCTGAAAAAGTAAAAAGTCATCTGAATAATTCCACATTAAAGAGATTTGTAACTAATGAAAAGGCTGATGCTAGGAAACAACTTTATATTTCAGTGTTTCATCAACAAATTCAGTGCCTGCTGGCTGCTGCCCTTGAAGAATAAATTGCCTGTACTACATTAAAACATGGTAAGCTGGTAATATTGCAATAAGGGAATGGATGGCAAACTGACAACACATTCATAGTTACTACACATCTCATCCAAAGAAGACATACAGAGGACTGCATCACCCCCCCCCCCCACACCTCCTTAAAATATAATGCAGTATCAGTAATCCATCTGCATGCTTTGGCAGTAGAACACACAACCTTCTGAATCAAAAGCAAGTATGCTACCTGTTGTGCTACTAACAATGATTTTAAATTCTTTAGCACAGTAGTGATACTATTTGCTAAACAAACCAGTTGCACATTATAAATAGACTTGGCATGAGCAGCAGTAAACTCCTCTTCCCTTGAAGCTCACAGTTCCTTGATAATGTACTTGAAACTCAATTCCTCGTAACTGCACATGACACTCAACTCCCTGAAAAATGCATTTGAAACTCAATTCCTTGAAAATGCACCAAAAACTCAACTCCTTGAAACTCATTTTTTTAAACAGCTTGGTGGTTGGGGTAAAGGATTCAGGCTATTGTTTCCTGTGACTATGGTACAGGGTTTGAGCCTGAGTGTCAGAAAAATATGTATTAGTAATATGCTTAGTGCATTCAAGGTTTAAAAAGGGTTAACACATTTATTCTATTTCACACTGCATAAATCTGCACGAGCTGCTGAGACATTCCAATCCTGTTATGGCATAAAAATATGTGCAGCTATGATCTGCTTATGCTTTGGAAATGAACAGGAAAGCATTTGATTTCTGCTAATGTCATGAAAATAATAATAGATATTTCATTTCTACTAATGTCATGAGACTTAAACAAAGAGTTATTGATTTTCTACTTATGCTATGAGAAAATACACAGCTGCAGAAGCTAATGATAATGAAAACAAAGGCTGTTTGAAAATATAAAATGTAATCAGCATTTACTTGTACCTAAGCTAGAAATGTACCTTGAAATGTAACACATATATATTAGAACTGCACAACTGAAGAATAGAAAGTTTGTAGTAGGCTAAAAATAAGCCCCCAAGGCCAGTCATGTCAGCAGGAAGTCCAAGTAATATTTTCTATGTAACACATAGTGAGTTTTAAATCTGAACATGTCAGCAGGAAATCTAGGTAAAATTTTCTATAGAACAATACAGAAAGCTGTGTCTAACTACGTCAACCATAGAAAAGTAACATTTCATAGAACTGTATAAAAGAAGCATACTACTCACTAGTAATTTGGACAAAATCCTGTATCCACATGTTTTGTCTCCTTGCTGCAAGTAATAAAAGGTGCCATACCTGAACCTTACGTGAATTGGTCTTTGAAGTTTTTTCCTTTGACAGATTGGTCCTTCGACCGGAACCCTCACTTCACCTTGGATCAGACGGGCCAGGTGGTTGAAACCGTACGGCGAAGAAACCAAATTGGTTCTTCTTATTTGAAAAGCCCTCTGACTGAATTGTCGTACAAAAGAGGCCAGCCACTTTCTGATCTGCGACTGTAGGACGGGTCTCCACGAACAAGGTGATCAATCACGTAGGCTCAGGTAATCTGAATCTACTTTTTTCTGTTTTAGATCAGGGACTAGATTTGTATTGTTTTTGTCAAGACTGTATTTTACAAGTCAGGGACAGAAAAGATTACTGTCTTGTCATAGATCAGGAGAAACAGAATAGGTAGGCAGTCATTCCGAAGAGACTATAACAAAATCTGTGGTACCATGTTAAAAATAAGAGAAGTTATGTAACGATAACCTTACCAGACACCTGCAGCAACTGGAAAGACCCCAAATGTACCTCACCAAGAGGATCAAAGGGCTCAAACAGATGCCATGTGCTGCCCGGTTAAAGAAACTCCAGCTCTGCTCAGAGGCGATCTGTGCCTGACGTATAAAGCCATGTCCAACCCGGAATTAATGGACATGCTGCACCTCAGAAAATCTAAATCCCTACGAGCTACGCGCTCAAGAGACTTGAACCTCAGCACTGAAATAAATAGGACATGCTGGAGGGACAGATTCATTACTCAGAGGTTCCCTTCACTCTGGAATAAAATCCCAGTCCAGGTTAGGCAGAGTCCCTCATTGACTCTCTTCAAGAGGAATCTTGATGAGTGGATGGGAGATCGTAGGTTTACCCTGGGTATCACTTCTGTGTCAATGGTAGACAGAGGCACAGTATACTAACCTCGAAAAAGGGCATAGCAAAATTAATTTAAAATGGGTGGCGAAAGCCAAATACACTCTGGCTAGGCTTATAAATGCCCTAGGGCAAATAGCCTAGTAAGAACCTATGATTCTATGAACCTATGATAAAAAGGGTAGAACAAAATGGGTAATAATTGCACAAAAAGACCCCAAAATCTGCCGTTAACCGAAGACGTAAAATACATGCAGTCGCAGCATGCTGACAATATTAAATATTATTCAAAATGGGTTAATAAGTACGAATTTGATGGAAAATTAGAAAAATCTTTGCTTATCAAACTTGTTAAACAGCTCAAAACCGATTCCAAAGGTCGAGTAAAAAAGCAACGCCAATTAGGAATTCCTAAAGCACACAGGTGGATTGAGGAAGTAAACCGTAGGGAACAAAAGAACAGCAATTCAAAAACAATGTTTTTAGATAAGGAGGACAATAACTTAGTAATAGCATCGGCCCCTCCGCCTCCCTTACCAGAATATGAAGCAAGTAAACAGGTTAGTCCACCCCCACGATATCCTGTTGTCACTGAAAATAGAGACATTGCAAAAGTAAAACTATTTATTAGAGATCCCATTGGGACCAGGTCTCGAACACGGGCAGGTAACTCAAATGAAGGCATTGAGTTATATCAAATGGTTAAGAATTCATGATCTATTAGTGAAGAAGAAATATGCCCACTTATAGAAATACCTAATCCTCAGGCAGGACAAGATGGTCAGCATCCAACTATTTTAGTGTACAGACCTTGGACTCGGAAGATATCTGGAAAGCCACTGAGGGAATTCCCCATCCAAAAGTTAATTTTAGAAAGTTCTCAGAAGATTTACAAGGAATGAGGCTGAGTTATAACTTAAATGGAGAAGAGGTAGAAAAAGTAGTTAGACAAATTGTGGGGCCAGATTGGCACATGATTAGTGGCAACTGAAATCCCCATGACGCTGCACATAGATCCCTCCCACATAGCAGCGCAGAATTAGACAACAGAGTAAAAGGTCTTACAGACCGCATCTCTGAAAAATGGAGGCCTAGGGCAGACTGGACTTGCATTAATCAATGCATCCAACAAGAAGGTGAAACTATTGACAGGTATTATGCCAGATTATTAGAATGTTTTAATAACCATTGTGGAATGCAGGTTCCTTAAGATCAGACACAAGATTCCCCATATGAACAGCAGTTAAAGAATGCATTTTTAAAAGGCAGTATTGCACCCATAAGCAGTTTTATTACAAAACACATGGTAGATCATCGTACAAGCAGGTTACAGTCATTACTTGAATATGCTAGGCATGCCGAAAGGCATTTTAATAGTAAAAAGAAAAAGAAAGCTCAAGTATTTTCTGTAGAAGATGGAGCAGAAGTTTATGTAGTACAGTCTGGGAAAAAAGGCAAGAAAAATGCACAGGGAAACAAACAATCTGATCAGCGATCAGAGGACTTTGAAGGGCAAAAGAAAAGGGGTGAATGTTTCAAATGCGGTAAAAAGGGACACTTGGCAAGGGATTACAAAAAAAACAAGAAGGCAACCACGAAAGACAAGAAGGGTGAGGACTGACTATATGGTAGTCAGGAATCACTAGAAGGTGATAGCGGAGAAAGGACAAATGAGAATGTGATAGAGGGAGTAGAGGATGTGACAGAAGAGATAGAGAAAGTGCAGGAAGTTACTGACAATGAAGAAAATGAAATATTAGACCTAGCTTTATTGAGCCTGGAGCTCTATTTAGCAGACACGAAAACAGAAATTACACTCTTGGTAGAAGGAAGGGAGGTTAAATTCTTCTGTGACTCGGGGGCATCACGAACCCTGATACATCCCTCCAAACTGCCAGAAAACTCAGAGTCACCTGATTACATACTGGTAAAAGCAGCTAATGGACAGCTGTATCGGGAGCCCCTCTCCCGTAATATTGCAATAACTGATCTTGTTTCAGGATTGACTCAGAAAAGCAAAATTGTTGTTTCTGCAAAATGCCCAGTAAACCTCTTGGGCAGAGACCTTATGCAGCTATTTGGTATAGCAGTAGTCCCAACCATGCAGGGTATGGAAGCACAGCGACAAATTTATACCTTTGCAGTGCAATCGGAGGGTGAAATGTTTTATTGGTACAGCCAGGACTTGGTTGCGACTGGTCCAGGGACTGTGACCAAAAAATTAATGAATGTAGCCATCAGCAAGTTCCCCTCCCTTGACATTGATAAACAACACCTGTTGCACTGTACCCTGTATTATTGTAACACACCAGGACCTGATAAGGAATATAAACAAAAATTGTTTAAAATCATGCAAACAGATTGATATTATGTAATCTGTACTGGGACATGGAAGGGAACAGTGTAGCCAGCTGTTCATTGCCCCAGGAATTCTTTGCACTTTATAAATCTAATCGACTACCACATGTTAGCTTAACCAAGGACAAAAACATAGAATGGGCAGACCTAGGAGAAAAAGACACGAGATGGGAGAAACAGACAGAATTAAAACTATCAGAACAGGGAGTACAAATACAGAAGTTGAATTGGATAACTCAGACCCACCCACCCGTACACTTGCAGTCTAGCAAGGACAGCTGATTAGCACTCCTATTAAAGGAGAAAGAGAATGCCTTACAGAATATCCCAGAAACTCTCTGGTCGACAGGAAAGTCAGATGTAGGACTTATTCGTACAGCGGGACCAGTTACTATCACGCCAAAGTCAGCATTTAGACCACAAAAAAGACAGTATCCCTTAAGAAAAGATGCAGAGGCAGGAATCAAACCTATCATAGCAGCTTTACTTAAGGAAGGGGTGCTGGTGGAATCACCCGATTGATCACGTAACACACCCTTATTTCCTGTTAAAAAAGTAAATGGAGAATGGCGTATGGTCCGAATTTTACAAGCTGTAAATGACGCAGTAATACCAAGGGCACCTACGGTGCCAGACCCACACACACTGTTGAATGATTTAAAACCTCAACAGAAGTATTTTTCTATGGTAGATATCAGCAATGCGTTCTTTTCGATACTGATACACCCTGACAGTCAGTATTGGTTTGCATTCACATTTCAGGGGAAAAGGTATACATATACATGACTACCACAGGGATATTGTGAAAGTCCAACAATATTCTCACAAGAAATGGCAAGCAACTTGGCGGGATTTACCCCACCAAGAGGCAGTCAGATTTTACTTTATGTTGATGACATCCTGCTGGCAGCCCCCACCCAGCAAGATTGTAAAGAAGATACCATAACGCTATTACGATTCTTAGCCACTGAAGGACATAAGGTAAATAAAAATAAACTGCAGCTTTGGAAAAAACAAGTCAAATACCTAGGATATGTAATATCCAAGGAAGGTAGAACATTAGATGAGGACAGAAAAGTAGCAATTTTGCAAGCACCAAAACCCACTACCAAGAAGGAAATTATGTCCTTCCAGGATACAACTAATTTTTGCTGGAGCTGGATTCCAAACTATGCCTTGGAATCAGCACCTCTGACTCACCTGATATATAAAAAGCCTATGGCAGCACAGGATTTGTTACAATGGACACCAGAGGCAGAATCTGCTTTCTGCAAACTGAAACAGTTAATAGCGTCCTCATTAGTTCTGGGATTACCAAACTGCCATAAACGTTTTTTCCAAACTGTAGATTGTAAGCAAGGTTATATGACATCATTATTAACACAAAAAGACCCAGGAAAACGTGCTGCTGAGCGTTTAACCAAATGTGTAGGCAAGTAATAATCCACTCCGAAGTAAAACTGTCAGATGAAAATAAAGCAACTGTAGTTCGCAAACTATAACGTAAGAGCTTTTATTATCCACAAGCACTTTCGGAGAGAATGCTATCTCTCCTTCCTCAGACCAAAATGAAACAGTCGGTTATTACATCATCCTCCTTTAAATAGCATGGCAGTCAATCAATTATCAATTATCAACTTATAATTTTAATTAAATACGAGACCGATGTGTTTATATATTAAAAACAAATAAAAACCATGTTATTTATAGTCCGACTTGCTTCACTGTTAAAAACATGTTTTTTAAAAACTCTTTTTTTTAAAATTAATAATATGTTCATATACTCATATATTAAATACTCACAACCCTTATGTTTATCAGATGATAGTACATACTTTATGAATAGCATACAAGACAGCTACAATAAGGCTTATAACCTTAGCGTTTACTTAAAACTTAATGCACAAACGTTTTTAAGTGATTACAAATGTAATGGTAGCGATGTTTCCCAATTAGTTTCCCATATATTGACAAGTTCGAATTTAAAATTTAAAATTAAGCATCAATGCCTTATTTCCCTTACTAACTGTCCTAAAAACGCTCTAAAAAAGAGAGGTGTTAACTCCTATTATGTTGAATAAATAAGCCCTGTTTATTATACAAGTGTGTATGGGCTTAATGTGTTTAAATGCTTGTAACATCACTCACTGGCGTTTACTTAGTATTTAAAGTTAACGCGGACCGTTATGCCTTTATACCATTATGGTATTACACTTAATGCAATAGTATGCAATCTCTACAATGTCATTCAAACTGAGAAAAATCTCCATCTAAAGAATACTATACTACTTACTAGTGTCTCTTATAAGGTTGTGTTAAACACAAAATACAAAAGACATTGAAACAAGACAAGGGATAAGACAATAGACCATAAATTAAATATGCATTATATGCTTATCAAACTCTCTAGAGGGTAAAGAGTTACCTTTTAAGGGCCAATAATTTTAAAATACAAGTAAGCGATATTGCTTCATTAGGTTAAACGCTCAGCAGCACGTTTTCCTGGGTCTTTTTGTGTTTCAACAGTTTGTTTGGTTTTTTGGAATCATTATTAACACAACAGCATGGGGACAAGCAACACCCCATTGCTTACTATTCATCACAACTAGACCCAGTGGCACGGTCCTTACCTCACTGTGTACAAGCAGTAGTTGCAGCTGCAATGGCAGTACAGGCTTCGGCCTCAGTAGTTTTATTCCGCCCTCTCACTCTGAGAGTGCCTCATGCAGTCATGATTATTTTACTGCAAGAGAAGGTAGCATATCTTTCCCCTGCTAGGCATCTTTCCTGTATGACTATATTGTTGAGCCAACCTCACATGACAATTGAACGATGCACGACTTTGAACCCTTCTACTTTGCTCCCAACCCCTGCAGACGGCACACCACACCGCTGCCTGCAGGTGATTGAGCAAAAGACACTACCTAGAAAAGATCTCATGCATGTTCCCTTGGATGATGCCGAGGTGACATACTACGTGGATGGTTCGTGCAAAAGCGGTCCTGCAGGACAGAACCTAGTAGGATATGCAGTAGTTTCTGACACTGAGATTATAGACGCAAAACCTTTACCACACAACTTATCTGCACAGGCAGCAGAATTGATTGCCTTGACACGGGCATGCACCTTAGCAAAGGGTAAAAGTGTAAACATTTTTACTGACAGTCAGTACGCTTTCTCTACTGTACATGTTTTTGCGCAACAGTGGAAAAACCGAGGAATGATAACATCTACTGGCAAACCTTTCAATCATGCACAGTTTATTTTAGATCTTTCAGAATCTATTCAGTTACCTCAGAAAGTAGCCATTTGTAAATGCACAGCTCATACCAAGCAACAAGATAGGATTTCAAAAGGTAATGCGAGAGCTGATACAGCTGCAAAACAAGCAGCTTCAGAAGTATTTCTTTTAAACGAGGAACTACAACCCTCTGAGATTTTAGACTTAGAAATGTTAAAGACAATGCAGACACTCACTACGCAAGCTGAAAAACAAAGATGGGTAAAATGAGGTGCAATTCTCAAAAAGAGGCTGTACATCTCTAAAAAAGGGAAACCAATACTACCATCTAATTTGTTTAGATATGCAGCTTTGTTGAGCCATGGGCAATGCCATGTCTCAACAGGGGGGATGGTACAGCTGGTGAACCGAGTGTTCACAACATATGGATTTACAAACTACTCTAAAAAATTTTGTTTGATGTGCCAAATTTGTAACAAACATCATGCACAAGGGGTGTTAAAGCCCAAGCAAGTGAGTTTCCCTACACCACCATATCCGTTTCACACTATCTGTATGGATTTCATAGAATTGAACAAATATGAAAATAAGAAGTATTGTCTTGTCATTGTAGATATGTTTTCCAGATGGGTGGAAGCCTTTCCAACCAAAAATCCAGACGTAACCACAGTAGCAAAAGTTCTTGTCAAAGAAATCATCCCTAGATTTGGCATTTCGGAAAGGATCTACAGTGACAACGGTACATACTTTGTAAACCAAACCATACAGCAGTTAAGTAAGCATTTTGGTATTTCTTTAAAAAATCATTGTGCATACCATCCGCAATCTGCAGGGCTAGTTGAGAGGCATAATGGAATATTAAATAATAAACTAAAAAAGTTAATAGCATTAACAGGAAAGAATTGGGTGTATTGTCTGCCCCTGGCACTGTTGAGCATGAGAACTGTTCCAACTGCAAAAGGATTGACTCCTTTTGAAAAACTGTTTGGAAGGGCTTATTATACACCCCAGTGGAAACTTCTCATGCCCGCAGACCAGGAAGCTGACTATACACTGGCTGAATATATGACACATTTGTTGAATTCTAAACATCTGTTGCAGTCAAATTCTGTTTCAGATAAAGAACAAACCGAGACATCGGAAGTGGCAGTGATCCCTGGGGACTGGATTTGGCTGAAAATCATTAAAAAGAAAAAATGGACGTCACCAAAGTGGGAAGGTCCATACCAGGTGCTTCTTTTGACACCCACTGCAGTCAAAATCGCAGAGCGAGCCTCATGGATCCACCTGATGCACTGCAAACTAGTTAAGAACTTTGAACTGGACAAAAATCTTACCTCTCCATCGGGGCCCTCAGCACAAAGTCTGGCTACAAAGGGGGGTCAGATCAATAGGACTGATCCGTCTCAACCCCATTGAAGAAACCATCAGTGCTGAAGGTCCTATTAGGGCAGAGAGTAAGATCACATGTCAAAAGCAAAAATGATAGAATCCAGAAAAATCCAAATAAAACTCGGAAGAGTCGGAGAAAACAGAAATGCAGAACAACCATTTCCTCAGAAGTATTGCATAATCATCCTATTAACTGTACTAGTGACAATAATCTTTTTGTTGTGGCCATTCCTTTTCCCCGCCACACAAACTGAACTGAATAAACGTGGAGAGTTGCATATAGAGTGGCACCCAAACTTCAACACTTACCAGGCAGTCAAATATGTCTATTCTGAGACCTTCAATGTTTCGAATTGCTGGATGTGCACAGCTTTGCCAACAGCATATGGGGGGGTTACTATTAACTTCAGTCCCCCTAGGAGTCAACGAGACCTGGGAAAACCTGATTCATGATACATCAAGTATTACATCACAAGATAAAATAGCATTGCACTTGTCTGTTCAACAAAAGGGAACTGTGTGTTTTTACAAGAATGATACGGTTAAGGTGGGTTGGAGCAATTGCAATGTGACTGTTCCTTATAGATGCTACACTAAATCTGATAATACCAGATCTTATTGCAATACAAACTATGATTCATTTTTCGAATTGATGCACAAAGCAATTGAGGAAGTAAAACATGATTCTGTTCTCTACAAACAACTGTCTATAATTGACAGAAAAATGTTTCACGCAGGACAAGTGTATGCTCATAGTAAAGTTACTACCAAAGTAGAGGACTGTTGTTTTGTATGTGGTAGGAAAGCATACAAGTGGTTACCTGAGAATTGGTCCAGCAGTTGTTTTTTGGGCTACCTGGTTCCGGCCAGAAGACACACAGCAGCTTTACCTCAAGGGAAAATTTGGAATGTTTAAGAAATCATCAAGAAACCTGTTAATCCAGTGGGGCAAATCAATGCGCACTGGAAAAACCATCATGCTGTGTGCGATGGACTGACACACATGGACTTGAGTGATACTGTTATATCGTGGGCAGGCATATTACCAGCATATGGAGTGACAAAATCGATCTGGGAGCTGAGAAAACTATCTAAATTTCTCAAAGTAATGAGTAATGTGACCTTTTCCACCCTAGAATTGGTAACTGATGAACTGAATGCCCTGAGAACTGTAGTGCTTCAAAACCGCATGGCTCTTGACTTCACCCTGGTGGCGAGAGGAGGTACTTGCGCTTTAATCCAGGAGGAGTGCTGTTCGTATATTCCTGACCACAAACACGAGATAGGCAATCACCTTGAGGTAATTCAGCAAGTGTCGGCCATGACCAAACCAGGACCAAATCCTTTGACTGACTTTTTCCGGAGATTGTTTGGGGGGTGGGGCAGTATCCTGATGAACATCCTGATTGCCATCTGTGTAGTAATGATCCTACTGGTGGTATGTGTTTGCTTCTGCATCCCCTGCATGAAGAGACTGATTAAAGACTTTCTAGACATGTCAGTTTCGGAAACCTTATACCAAGGTGCTGAACTTGAAGAATTGTTGAAAAACTGAAAATGCTTTCATAAGTTTAAACTGAATGACTCTCTTAACTGCAAACCCTAAGCAGGAAGAGGGTAGGGGAAGAAAAACTGTTTATGCTTATTTTGAAAGTAGAATAAAAGCATTAAAAGGGGGGAAATGTCAGAAAAATATGTATTAGTAATATGCATAGTGCATTCAAGGTTTAAAAAGGATTAACACATTTATTCTATTTCACACTGCATAAATCTGCACGAGCTGCTGAGACATTCCAATCCTGTTATGTCATAAAAATATGTGCAGCTATGATCTGCTTATGCTTTGGAAATGAACAGGAAAGCATTTGATTTCTGCTAATGTCATGAAAATAATAATAGATGTTTCATTTCTACTAATGTCATGAGACTTAAACAAAGAGTTATTGATTTTCTACTTATGCTATGAGGAAATACACAGCTGCAGAAGCTATTGATAATGAAAACAAAGGCTGTTTGAAAATATAAAATGTAATCAGCATTTACTTGTGCCTAAGCTAGAAATGTACCTTGAAATGTAACACATATATATTAGAACTGCACAATTGAAGAATAGAAAGTTTGTAGTAGGCTAAAAATAAGCCCCCAAGGCCAGGTTGTTTTTCTCAAATGTTTTTCATAAATCCAGTCATGTCAGCAGGAAATCCAAGTAATATTTTCTATGTAACACATAGTGAGTTTTAAATCTAAACATGTCAGTGGGAAATCTAGGTAACATTTTCTATAGAACAATACAGAAAGCTGTGTCTACCTACGTCAACCATAGAAAAGTAACATTTCATAGAACTGTATAAAAGAAGCATACTACTCACTAGTAATTTGGACAAAATCCTGTATCCACATGTTTTGTCTCCTTGCTGCAAGTAATAAAAGGTGCCATACCTGAACCTTACGTGAATTGGTCTTTGAAGTTTTTTCCTTTGACACTGAGTAAATTAACTAACCACCTGCTATTCCTAAGTAGGGCATTTCACACGCACACAACTTACTTGCAAAATCTGTCAGGCAGAAGTAGCACAAGAATCACTGGAAATGAACCTTCGTTATTTGCTCTAAAAGAATCTGTCTAGGAGTGAATTCATTCTGCAGAAGCTACTTAAATTCCATGCACACAGAAAGGAAGAACAGGAGTTCTATGTGATGACCCATGCATAGATGCAACAGGTGACTATAACTGGATGCAGAAGTCATTCTTAAAGAACACCCTTAAAACAAAACACATTTTTTTTTAAATTAAAAAGCAAATGTGACAGGTAAATTTGACAATCCCTTGGTGAGTGGGCCCCCTCCAAGCCAGTGGGCCCTAGGTGACTGCCTTGGCCACCTGGTGCTGGATCCTGCATTGCCCGTGGCAATAATATAGACACTTCAGAATAATATCTCTGTCTTGGGCCTCAACTAACATTTACAACCAACCATCATATTGCATGATTTCAACAGACAGGCAAAAAAAGTAGCTTCTGACACCCCTATCAATGTAATAAATATATGCAGCATTACTCACATTATCTCTACCCATACCAGACACAACAAATCAACAGGTCAACCACAATTGATTAGATTATAACCAAAAACTCAAAAAACATTATAACAGCCTCTTCTCTTCCAGAAATTGTAAGTAATCATTTCCCTGTCTTCACAGTAAGAGTAGTTAAGAGTGAAGCTACAAGCTACCCTAAAAATTATAGACCAATAACTTGCCTTCTGATGACTTACAAACTATACACTGAAATTGATGCTGTCAAGAGACTATAGTGATTTGGAAGAAAACACAATTATGGCAGTAGAAGAAAAGGACAATAAAAGAAAGTCATATGGAACAAAGGATCGTTTGTTGTTAAATAAAGTCATAGTGGAGAACTGGAAAATGGGGAAGAATCTAAGTATCGTATGGATTGACTACAATGAAGTATTTGATATTATCCTACATTCATGGATAAAAGAGTGCTTAGAAATGTATAAGATACACCCTTCACTGATTGACTACATTACAGTGACCATGAAACAGTGGCAGACCACTTTGCAATTAAGCCATGATAAAGGACAAATTATTATCCCAGGGCTAAATATTCGAAGGGGGATATTCCAGGGTGACTCTCTGTCACTGTTGCTATTCTGCCTTGCCTTAACTCATTAAGCTGTCTACTTAACAGCTTAGGCTATAGCTATAATTTGGCTCTTAGAAAACAACAAAGTCTAAAGACTTCTCATTGTCTCTTGTCGATGATGTAAAACTGTATAGCTCATCAGATCAGGAACTGAAAGCACAGCTGCAGGTTGTCAAAACTTTTTCAGATGATATTAGAATGTCGTTTGGTCTTGATAATTGTGCAAAAGCAATCCTTAAAGCAGGAAAATGGCAGCACCAGGAAGATATCAGTTTGTGACAAGAATGTGATATAAAAAAACTTGTGCAAGACGGTGTGTATACATTTTTGGGAATTGATGAAGAATCAGCAATAAAACATGAGCAAATGTGAATAAAACTTAGTAAGGAATACTGTAGGAGACTTAAATTAATCCCAAAAACAGCGTTGACATCTAGGAACAAAATCCAAGCTATAAACCAGTTTGCTCTTCTTGTCCTAACTTACATTTTTGGAGTGATTGACTGGCCCCAAAACATGTTAAATAGAGTAGATATTAAAACAAGAAGGATGCTTCATGCTCATCAAATGATCTATAAAATTCAATGCATACTAAAATTATATATTCCCGTTCCAAAGGAGGGATGGGCCTCCTTGAAACTGATTACATGTATAGATCTGCAATCTCCACACCTATCTGCTGACCTCGGAAGACCCAAATGTAGTGAAAGTTTTGAAACATGAGTAGAATAAATCTAAGATGACTTATCTTCTTAACCTAGCAGAAGCATATTGGCATCAACCAGAAATGGAAATCAAACCAGAAGTAGATAAAAATCAGGGAGCCACTGAATGTGCCAAAAAAACAAAAGAAATAATATAAGGTGAAGGACCAGATGAAAAGGCAAGAAATGTGGAAAATGCATAAATATAATTGCAAGTATAGAAAATTTCTGGAAGAACTTCATGTTGATCATAACGGATGCAGGAATGGTTAAGGAGTGGTGAATTCAAACCAAGACTGAAAGGTTAATATTGACGGCCCAAGACAGTGGGCTACATACAAAGTCCATTGAACACGTGAGAGAAATAGACAAATGTAGGCTTTGTAAAACCGAATTGGAAACAGTCACACACCTCATTGCTGGTTGTGACATACTAATGGTAGAAGGACTGTATACTGAAAGGCATTAATAATGTGCCAAGACTGCTGCACTGGGGATTGTGCAAACATTATGGTATTGAAGTGGCTGAAAAACACTGGAAACATAAGCCGCAAAGCATCAGAGAAAATGATGAAGTCTACATCAAATGGGATCATCCATTACTAACAGCTCAAAAGATAGATGCTAGAAAACTGGATATAGTGGTCCAAGAAAAAAAGACAAAAATAACATTGATCATTGAAATCGCCATACCCAGTGACTATAGTGTCCTGCATACAGGCAGACACAAATTTATAAAATATCAGGATTTACAAGCAGAAACAAAAGCAATGTGGAAGAAAGATACCCATATATTTCCAATAGTAGTAGGAGCAACGGGTCTTATAAAAAAAGAGTCTACAATCATATGTAGATATGTTACCAGTATGTATAACTCTGTACGAATTGCAGAAGCAGTCCTTACTGGACACATTTCGGGTGCTGCGAAGAGCACTTTCGTCTGACATCAAAGAGTGAAACAATACTAATTTCATATACTTTAATTGTACTTTGACTTAGGAATGGGGTCCATTCTCATCATGGTATTAGAAACCCAAAAGATATGGAGAAATTAAAAAATAAGAGATAACACCCTTGTATAAAAACAGCTCTAATACAATAATGCACGCAACATCTCCTCCTTCCATGTTGACTCATTTATCTCCAACCTAAAAGCAGTCAGCTGGGAAGTGCTACAAACAATCTAGCTAGATGAAGCCACTGCCCTGTTCAGCTTAATATTTTCAACATACTGAATGCTGTCATTAGAATCAAAATAATTAAAAGTAACCCTGCACCCTGGTTATCAGAAGAGATTAAACTGTTAAGGAAAAATTGAGACAATGCATGCAAAACATGGAAGCAAAACAATAGCATACTGACTAATCAGCTATATGAACAGCTTAGAAACACCACTAAAATAAGATTGGATATGAGAAAACACATGACAAATGAAACTGCCAACTGAAAATCAGAATAACCCTAAAGCTTGTTGGTCTGCCATTAACAAGTTATTAAACCCTGGACAAATTGCACAATCTACCTCTGCCACAATAAACCAGACTAATATCATCACCAACCAATTTAACTCCCACTTTATTCAAACAGCAGCCACTCTTACTTACTCAGCCTTATTTGCCAATATTCCTCTCCTGGAACCACAAAGTCACATAAAAACTTTCTTCCAGGTAATACTCATTTCTACTATCAAGAAGCTATTCCATAAATTAATGCATACTACTTTCATCCCTGATAGCTTAGTGGCAGAATATATCAAAATAGCAGCAGAAGCCTTAACCTATCCAAAGTTAAGCTAATAAATCATGCCAGTAAGGAAAGCTATGTTTTCAACCTTTGAAAAAAATCATATATCTTACTGTTGCATAAGGACTCTAAAATACCAGCCTATAGCCATCTCATCTTCTGTATCAAAGGCCCTACAGAAATGCATTAAAACACAGGCTCTTACCTTTATTACTGAAGACGACCTCCTCTCTCCCCAACTGAGCTTGGTTTCTGCCCTCAACACAACACCACAACAGATCGTCTAAACTTTAATGCACACAGCAAACCAGAGAAGCAACATTGACAATTTGGTATCAACAATATTCCTCGATCTGTCCAAGGCATTGAACAATGTCTCACATCATGAACAATTACTCAGACTGCCTGCCTCTACAAAGAACATCATCACTTTTATGGATTCATAGCAACCTACCAAATTGAATGCAGTCAGTAAAAGGGCAACATGTCATTTCCCCTTAATCTCTGTAACAGTTGCAGTCCTCCAAGGCTCAGTTCTTGGTTCCCTGCTTTTCAATATCTTCACTAATGATCTGCGCATTGCATCTAAACATACTTCAGTTATACAGTAAGTGGGTGACTAATTATCTGTTCAGATGGATAAACTACTACTGATAACCCACTACAGCTCACTCAGGAACACCTCACTTCTACTGAGGCTTGACTAGCAGAACTGCAATTACTGCTTAATTTTAAAAAATTTAAACTGATCTTATTTATTCCCAAGCACCTATCTTCCCACAGACATCAATTTTCTTTTTGCTCACCCAATCATTCTGTTATTGAAATAGTAATCCATGTCACACTATTAGGAGTTATCACTGAATGAAATCTGAAATTTGACTACCACAGAAAGCAGGTGATGAAGAAAACACACAAGAAACTTTGTGCTCTTTTTATGGTCAAAACATGCATTGACAGGCAAAGCCAAGATAGCCATACCATCATATTTCCTATTGTCAAGTTCTCTATACTACCTCCGTACTCATTAACCTGCAATCCATCATAATCTCGTCACTGGATCAGAGTCATAAAAGTAGCCACAAATGCTTCTAACTACAGTTATAGGACCCACCACTGTATATACACTCCCTTGAGCTACGGCATTCAATAATTCACTCAAAATTAGTGACTACCTATAAACCCATCTACCATCATGATAAACATCCAAGCCTAAATAATCTTATCCAGCAGTATACCCCCAGTAGACTACTGTGTTCTACTGATACATTTCTGCTGACTGTAACCAAATCTAAAAATTATGCAATAGGCTCCCAGTGCTCCTCTTACTTCTCACAAATCTGGAATTTCATACCCCTAGCTCTTAGACCATTTGAAAATTCAAAATCCATTAAAATACAAACTAAAACAATATTTCTCTCAGAGACTTGTTTATGTTCATGCTCTACACCCTGTTAATTCCTACCCTATCTATATGTAACAAACTGGAATCTCTATTTTGGCTAGGTCATCAATAACAGATTGACATTTTCGTCCTTTCTCTCTCTGTAACAGTTGCAGTCCCCAAGGCTCGATTCTATGTCCCCTGCTTTTCAAAATCTTCATTAATAATCTGCACACTGCATCTAAACATGCTTCCATTATATAGTATGTGGATGACTCTACTGGATAACTACTGCAGATACAGTACTATCGCTCTCTCAGGAACCCTATATTCCATACTTCCCCACCTGGAGACATTTTTTAGTTTATTTTGTCTTCTTTTGCTCCAACTTGTTCCTCTTTCTTTTATTTCTGTTCTAACAAACATTGCCATTTTCATTGCTCTAACTGCCAAATCTCTTCACTTTACTTGCTTCAGATGTCCTCCTCTCAAAACATCTAAAATGCTCCTCCTGATCTTTCTGTTTCATGTAAGATCTCTCCCTTCTTCTTCTCTGGATTTACACATACCCCACTCCCTACCAGTGTATTAGAAATCTGTCATAAATGTAATTTTCTCTCATCTCTACTATCATGCGAGCATTGCAGTTCTTTCTATTGTTCTAATTTCTTCATTCTATTAACTCTATTCTTCTTCTCTCTCTCTTTTTCTAACTCTACAAACATGAATTGTCATCTTCCATAATTCTTATATTGCATATTCTCAGATAAACTTTGTACACTGTATATAGAAACAAATGCCTTATTCAGATTTATTATTCTATGTTATCTTTGCTGTTATAATGTCTAAATTGTTATATCTTTGGATATTTTCTTCCTTGACTTCTGCTGAAAAGGGGCAACATTTTCTTGCCAGTCGGACTATCCTGGTAAAGAAATGCAATAAATAAATAAGTAAAATTCATCGCTCTCGATTAGCTTAATTATTGCATTATAGTTATTATGTTTAACCATGTGTCTGCTATAAATAATATTTGTGTTTTACAGCACACTGCCTGTTACTGTAATTATTATTTTTTTGTAAATGGCTGGCCTCTTAAATTTGTATGTTTTACTATTAAGTTCAGGTATCAAAGGGACATCCTTTGATTACTCCACATACTTGTGGTAACAATAATCTCCTGTGGGGAGTACAAGCTGAGTCATCAACAGTTGGGTTGAGTGGGACATATCTGAAACACAATGGTGTACCTGACTGTAGAGTACTAGTGATAAGCTGGTTTGAAAAAGCTTCTTGAGTAAAATTATCAACTATTTATTTATTTATCATTTGTTGACCGGGAAAGTCCGACTAGGTTCCACAGAGCCTGTTTTCAGCGGAGGCCCGGGAAGAAATGCTACAGATGCATGTCTTTGGAAACTAGGGTTTGGACATCATACCTTTCCACTATACACAGAGAGAGAATAATTTATAACAAAGGCCTATAGCCTTACAACTCAACTGTCCCTGATTTTGCCTGATTTTGCCTCAAAGGTTTGGCCCAACCGTTGTAAAACTTTTGATTTTCTGATAAATCGCTCAAAATTACAGTCAGCCAGGGGTGCCACAAATCAAGGTTTTGTATTTCTTATTGTTCAGAAAATGCACGTTGATTTGAAATCTAATGTTCTATTAACTTTTTGAATGAATTACAACAATATTTAAAAATTGCCTCTGACTTTGGGTGTTAATGCCTCGTTTTGTTTGGTGTTGTTCAGATTTATTGAGCAAAGAAACTGAGCAGAATGCTTTCAGCTCTGATCTGCAATCTGCTGGCAAAATGGAAGTTATCATATTCGTATGCAAGATATCTGCATAAAAGGCTTCTACGCAATGATCTTTTACATTACACTGATTGCACATTTTGCACTGAAACGTAGCAAGACTTTAGCCTGGACTAACATCAGTCCATACTTGTGCTTCCAGAAACATCAATTATCAACCATTTAATGTGACACCCTTGAGGACATAATAATTAGTTTGAAATTAGAAGTGAATACAGTCCAAGTCTCATGCTGATGCCAACAACTCTGACTATATCACAGAGCAGAAGCAAATTATAGATTCCTTCTCATCGACTGTTCATCTGGTAGAAGTCCTTATTTTAGGAGTTTGCAACTTTCATTCTTGGTCGAGACAGTGTGAACTCGCCAACATTTGCTCAAGTTGGGTAATTTTAGCATGTGACTTCATGATGAATTAGTGGCTCTTGAGGATGAATTTGAATCTATTATGAAATGCTTTGGATTTTTTTTTCTTGTAGTTACTACTACTACTACCAATTAGCATGGCCAAGCAATAGACTTAGTGTTTAGTTTAGTGACATCATCGCCAAAATGAGGAGGGGAGGGTTGAATGAGTTTCTGTGCATGATTGTTACCTGATTCAGTTGACCTTGAGTTGCCTTATTTTATAGCCTTGATGCTGAATGATAAAATGATCAAGTATATGAGATTTAAGTGAGTTCCTCATTGCTGAACTATCTCCAGTCATTGGCCATGTCCTAGGACAGTACATTGTCATTGACCCAGGGCTGTTAACCACAAGGCATAATAACACTGGAGCAATAGCCTTGGATGAATTTACTTCCCTTCATCTAATCTGTCCCTTCATCAGTCTGCATAACTCATTGTCACAGTTCTGCATAACCCTAGGTACAAGCTGGAGTTCTTTCTTAAAAAAAGCTATGTCCTTTGTCCTTTCAGATCTGTGCTATGAGAAATTGACCACTTAAGCTATGAGTGGTCAGCAGAGTCTGCATTCAGGATTATCCAAACCAAAAGGTAAAAGGGTCACACAAACTAACCATTCAGTTAAAACTGCAAAAAAAGACTCAGGCAAGCTAAGTTTTCCCTTTTTAATACAGTAATCGTCCAGTACCAGTTGCCCAAGGGATAAATGCAAAGGACCTCTCAAGGATATATCAATGTTTCAGCTATATTGCTTGTGAATTCCCATGACTTTTTACATTTTATGTCTTTATGAGCACATCCGGGTCAATGAAGGCATACCCCACTAGCTGTGTGCATGCCATGTTTCAGTTTTTCTTTTCTTTTTTTTTTTCTGACCTCATCAATACAGCCCAAGTGGAATGTCTGGCTATAGTTTAGAAACAAAGACGTTAAAATCAAATCTGATGACCATAGACATTAGAGTGTATACAAAATATCTCAAAAAGCATTGAACCTAAACGGAAAAAAAGGTCACACAGGCAAACAATTCAATAAAAAAAACTGTAAGAATGACTCAGTCAAGCTAGAGTTTTCACTGTGTAAAACCTTAAACCTGTTGGCCAGAATATAACTATAAAACTTAAACAGTAAAAACTGATGGGAATTCAGTAGTTATGTAGATGAAAGACTAGTATATTTTGCATATAACCTAGGAGGTTTATTGCTAGTAGGATTTATTTTTACAAAATTCCAGATTATCTGCTTACTCAGATTTGTTTTCAGCACTGATTGCTAACTTTCTGTCTGAGATTTATTTTTTTTCAGAATTTTTGCAGATAATACATTCTAATTAGGCTATGGCTAAGGTCTTCCCAACTGGACTTGATGAGCTCAGTGAAGAAAATATTTTTGAGATTCTATAGCTGCTTCCAAGCCTGTGTCAAAATGCAAGTGGACTAGTTCATTAGTCAGCCAAGTTCCTTATGCCTTGCTGAATGTTATTGTTTTATATATTTTAAGAACTGTTTAAGGACTGTGTTATACTTCCTGTTCGAAAAAGTCTTGATTGTATTATATCCCAGAATCCTCACCCTGGATTCAGATAATTTAGAAAGTTGCTACCTTGCTTCAGATCTTTCCTTTGTATGAAAGATTATCAAATTTGTTTTATATTTTTGAATCCTACAGCATCTGCAATCCATATCATTATAGTTTCAGAGCTCAGTATAGGCTGATGCAGCATGCATGGTATAACGTATACTGTAAACGAGACTCATAGCATAAAAGGCTCAATATAAAAGGCAAGTAGTGTAGGGGAAAAAGTTAATCCCTGATGTCAATATAAAAGGCAGTGGTGTAGGGAAAAAAGAGAATCCCTGATGTTTCCATTTCTATGTTTTAAATGGGGCAGAAGCAAAACCAGAAATAGTAACCACCTCTGCCCCATGCATTTATAACAATCAACATAAGAGTTTTTACATCTGTCTGAGAAACCAAAGGTCTCACAAGTCTTAAATTAATAATCCTACATTATGCTACCAGAGATCTCTGCATTTAAGCTAGAATTAGACAAGCAAGCATCAGCCTGGTATCAACGATCAGAGTGATCACTTTCTAATTCAGCACCAGATCTGTCTGAATGAATCCACTATAATCGAATGAAACAATGCAGAGGTAAAAACTGAAAGCATCTTCATCAAGACAGGTAGAAATATCTTACATTATTCTTCCTTGAACTTCCATGTTTCATTAGTAATTGAGTGCCTGGCTCTCAGCAAAATAAGAATAAAACAAATGGTGTGGTTTTGCTAGTAAAGCTTCAGTGGCATTTTGCAAATATCCCCTTGGATACGTTCTGACCTGAGGCTTTTCCAAGCAGTGGAGCTATGGGTATCCTCAGTTTAGATACTAATGTGGGTGATAATAATATGTATATAGCACATGATAAACAATTTCTATATAATGACCTTGCAAAATATTAGGTCTCAGGATTTGAGGGCATAACTCAAAAAGTATAAGGGTGCTCATCTAATATGTCTACATATACATTAACTCATTGCTTCCAGGAAAGCAAAATTCCTGTGTATCCTGTAAGAGTATATTTATTCTTACAGGTGGCTTCCCTGTACTCCTGGTGCAAGTATACCTGTCACTGTTTTCAAGGCCTAATTTCTGATATCTTGGTAAAGGTATATAGATGAAACTAAGGCAGTAAAATGACATTTACAAGCTAACATGATTTGCTAAGCATGCCTTGTGAAATGGTCAGCATGGGATGTGCTAAGCTGAAGTTATTAAGGAATATTCACAAAAAGTTATGAAAAAATTTACATATTTCCATGTTTACATTAATAATGCAAAAACAGAGTGTGATGCTGTCTTGTTCAGAATGGCACATTCAAGCAAGACAGTTACCAGGCTAAAAAAACTTCTCAAAAGCTGACTAGAACCTCCTAAGGGAGGGTATCAGCAGCTTCACACCACCACCATCCTCAGATGATGCAGACAACTATGCTGAACAGTACGCCAGTGCAATATACTAGCACCTGTACAACTGCATGGACACACCCATACCCAACAGAAGTAAATCTGCTCCTCAAGGAAACACAATCCTGTCTGGTGGACATCCTCTATCAACAGGTTTTACAACAAAATGAAGAAACTGTTGTCCAAGGGTAAAAAGGAACAAATTTCAAATCAGAAAAACTCCCTCTTCTGCCTCAACAAGCAAATTAGATCACTAGTGAAAACCTCCAAAGCCAATTATGAGTTAAAACTAGCCTCCAAAACAAAGGGAAACCACAAGTCCTTCTTCAGTTCCATTAGGAACCCCCATGGCAAAGCCCAAATTTGTTCTGAACTACTACTTAGTGGTACCACTTACACTGATCCTGCTGACTTAGCCAACCTGCTGGCTGATAGACTGAGTGCAAACCTCACCCTCCTTATCACCCCGCAAAGGCCCAGTCGACATCCCCGATACTTGTCCCACACCTCACATTTCTGTAGATCAAGTGTTAAAGGCCCTCTCCAAGGCAAAGAACACAGCTTCCATGGGACCTGATAGTATCCCAGGATGTATTCTGCACCATCTCCGGCAAGAACAAGTTCACCATTGAGCACCCTATTCAACCACAGAACTAACTACAGGCTTCATTCCAGCAGAGTGGAGAACTGCTACTGTCATCCCTTTGCACAAAGGTGGTGCTTCTACTGACCCAGGAAACTATTGCCCCATCAGCTTGATAACTCTGATCTGTAAAGTCATGGAGCGTATTATTATGGATTTCATAAACAAGGAAATAGGCAATCTCCAAGCACTCGACCTCAACCGATTCAGATTTGTCAGGGACAGATCTTGCCTATTGAACCTAGTTGACTTCTTTGAGACTGTTACCAAGGCCCTTGATGAGGGAAAGTCAGTACATACATCTTTCCTTGACCTGGCCAAGACCTTTGACACAATGCCTCACTCAGGCATCATCAAAAAGCTAATGCAACTTGGTGTTAATCCCTATCTAGTCAGATGGGTGGCCAACTGGCTCACAGATAGGACCCACCAGGTCAAAATAGGTGCTGCACTTCCGACAGCAAACCTGTCACTAGTGGTGTTCCCCAGGGATCTGTCCTGGGACTTCTACTGTTTGGCATATACTTCTCAGAGGACCAGGCAAAGACAAAGGGCATGTGGCTGACCAAGTTTGTGGATGACTGTAAGTTGGGTGCTATCATTGACTCCCCAATTGATGTTAACATACTGCAAGAGGGTCTCACAGCTACAAATAACTGGTGCCAAAGTCATGGTCTTAAGTTAAATGCAAAAAAATGCATTATCGTGAAATTCTGCAAAAACACAGCCACTACTGATTACCATATCAACGGCAACCCCCTAAGCACACAACCTGTGGTGAGAGACCTGGGTACTCAGGTTGACAACAATCTCACATTCGACCATCATGTGGCGGCATTCATCAGAAAAGTCTTTTACTTGGTTCATCTTATAAGTAAAGGGATTGAATCTAGAAAAAAAGGAGGTTATTACCTCCCTGTACACCTCTTTTATTAGACCTCTGATTGAGTATAATGACCCGTTTGGTATGTACCTTTCCAAACACCTGCACCAACTTGAAAGGCCACAGAAATACCTCACAAATAGACTCCATGGCCTCTAACACCTATCCTATGTGGACAGGCTTAAATCACTCACTGTAGTCAGTGTCAAACAGATTGCTCAGAGGTGATGTGTGTCACGCCTACAAGGCAATATTACAACCTGCCCTACTAGAGATGCTCCTTACCCACTCAGTAGGCCTAACTCTAATATACAACATCAACAAAACCTGCTGGAGAGACAGGTTTGTCTGCCAGAGGTTGCCACATCTCTGGAATAGACTTCGTATACACGTCAAACAGAGTACCTCACTGGCCTTCTTCAAACAGAACCTTGATGAGTGGATGGGAAACCATAACATTGTCACAGGGATTCCACATTTGTCCCTCACTGACAGGGGTGACAGGTGCTGACTGAGGTTTCTTTTTTGGGGGTAAACTCTTGGCTAGGCTTGTAAGGGCCCCAGGGCCATTAGCCTAGTAACCTCCTATGATCCTATGATCCTATAAGTGTTAGTAAAAAATAATATTAAATCATGGTGGGTAATGTGAAGACATTTTGAGATATAAATGCTCTTTTAATAAAGCAGTTATGACTGTTACCTATATTTTCATAACTGCATTAATTTTATAAAAGCTATGTGACCTACAGATGAGTAAATGTTTCCATCTTACACAAAACATTAAGGCACATTATACTGACTCTGATACTTGCCATCTAACACAAATGATTCTATAGATTAATATTGTTTAGAAATATTCTGAAAATATTGTTAATATTGTTTCTATAGATTTGGCAGTATCACAAAACTACAGTATGCTTTGCCTTCTATTCATACATCATTGGAAAGTTCTTGAACAGGTGAACAATTCACTCACTAATATTATGCATCTATCTTTTACACCTGTAGGGATATAACCATTTGCTTGGCCATAACACTAATATTTTTGGTAAAGAAAATACACAGTTTTTTTTCAAAAATAACTTTAATATAAAATCAGCATCTAAAGATAGACATTTGATATTAACACTAGTTTATAGCCCATTGTCTACCAAAGAATGAACACGTTACATTTTTTGTAACTTCCATCATTTACCAGATATTATATAAGTCTAATGAAGTGTGTTTTTGATGGATGTTTTTGCATCTCAGGAAGCAAGTGGATTCCTGGCTTAGAAGGCTTCTCAAAACAACAGTGTTAATTAGCCTGTTATTGTTCAGGATTAACTGAGTTATACTTTTTCAGTGTACTGGGACCACCATCATAATTTTACTACTGCACTCTAAACCTCGATTATTAATATTCAGAATCCAAGAGAATCATCATTATTATTGTTATTATTGTTCACAACTTTATGCTTCAGATACTGGCAAATATTAATGCCATTCAGACATACTCACTCGTCACTTCTGTTGTTCAAGTGTGATTATTGCCAGATCCTCAGATATTTCACAAGTGAAATCTCGCGTACCTATCAGATGGGAACTGAATTCATATGCTGTGCCCCAGGTCATTAAACTATGGAGGATGACTTGTTCTACCCAAATGAGAAAGTCCATGTAACAAACATAATCCAAGAGGAATGGCCAATAGTATGGGAGATTGGGAATGCTCTGGTTCGATGTTATTGACAAAGGGGGTTTATCTGATAATAACACTGGGACATTTTTGAAGGCTAATAATCTGAAGCGATTTTCTTTTTTCATCACAAGACCATCAGTGTGGGAACACAACCTATGATTAGCTTCATAGAGTGTTAAGATAATTTCACTGAAGTGTAAATACACTGGCTTATTATTCTAAGCAAATATGAAGATACATTTCCCAGTTAAAATGCTAACTCTTCCCCTTGAGCTTACAGGAATATTATTCATCTTATCAAAAGTAGTAGATGCTAAGTTCCAACCATCTCTCAATTACAAAACAACCTGTGCAAGTGCATTAGCAAGCAATAAAAATATTTTCATGTCCTATATTGTCTTCTGATGGACTTATGAATTTGATCCTATATATACATGTCTTAATTACCTGCCCCTGTCTGCAATGTGCCTTACCTCTGAATGACAGATGGTGTCAACTCTGTGTTGTGACACAACAAATCACACCAACAATGCAGCTCCCTGTTCATGTCTGGCAGAATGAGATAAAAAACATTTAAGGATTAATCTAACTTATGTTGCTGATATAGTTTATTTCTTTATTTGCATTTGTTTGGCTTGTGCAGAAAAGCTCCCAAGCACAAC
Organism: Protopterus annectens; assembly: GCF_019279795.1. Taxonomy (NCBI): domain Eukaryota; kingdom Metazoa; phylum Chordata; order Ceratodontiformes; family Protopteridae; genus Protopterus; species Protopterus annectens. The sequence goes on from NC_056739.1 coordinate 1,661,559,811, forward strand.
AGTGAAAACACAAGAATGAAAACACGGTTGAATATTTATATCTTATATATACAGGAGACTAGAAATCCATTGATTATATGGAGTAAACAGTGAACATATTTTGTATTAAAGTTAAAGCAAGTATCATACGTCAAATACATTGAAAGCCATTACTACAAAAAGAAAAAAAACATTCAATAGATTGTATTGTATAGTATAACATTTTTGGCGAGGCATAAGCAGGGAATTGGATTGGTGGTGGATGATGTCCTAGAAGAAGGTTTAGGTGAGAAGGCATAGAGTTAGGAGTTACACTGTGAAGTATAGGCAAGAGTAAATAGCTAGGTTATTAGCCTGGAGTAGAGCATGAGCAGGACCAGGTTTCCGCATGTGTTGCTTGAGCTGATTTTTGAAATTTTTTAGTTTGTTTTGCAGTTTAATTAAGACTAGGAGGGAGTTTCCAGCCTTTGAGACGTGGCAAGAGAAGAGGAAGTCTCCTGCTAATTTACTGGATCTGGTTACATCCAGTAGGTGATAATCTCCTGAATGAAGAGTGGGTAATTTTTCTGGGGTGTAGATGAGAAAGTGAGCTTTTGTTAGCATAGAGAAGGTCAAGTGGTTGTGGAACTCCATCCTGTTGAGTAGTTTGAAGGTTATGGAGTGATATGCCTTATGGGTACACATTTTGCTACTTTATGTTAACACTTTTCAAGGAGGTAGGTTTGAGAAGACTGGAGATTAAGGACGGTAACAGCGCCTGAGGATAGGGTTGGTGTTAGGTATGTTAAAGCAATATGTGAAAAAGTGGTGATTTTTATTTATTTACTTATTTATTTATTTTTTAGGTTGATGACAAATTTTAAGTTTTCATCTATATTGCTTTGGATGAGTTTGGAGTGTGACACTGCCTCTACTGAAATATGTCTAGAGGAGGTAATAGAGAAGTTGAATTTCTTGACACAGTATTATTTAGATGCAAAAATAATCAGTTCAGTTTTTCTTTGGGGGGCGGGTAGTAGAATTTGTGAGTTGAGAGGAACAATTCCTATGTTTTTTGCTGAAGTTGTTCCAGGATCTGTGTAGACCAGAGTAAGGTAGAATCATTGATATTCTGAATGATAGCTACTTTTTGGCAACTTTGTGTTGATCATTTATAACTAAATTAAATAAAAGAGGACCTAGAACAGAGACTTGTAGGACTCCACCAGATATGGCAATGAAGGTGTAAGCTTCATTTTCCCATTTGATGGCTTGTCTAGTTGATAGATAGCTTCTGAACCATGATAGAGAGGATGAATCTACTCCAAGATTATGTAATCTGTTGAGTAGTTTACAATGGGACACAGTATCAAAGGCCTTGGAGAGGTCTAGAAATAGCACAGATACCAGGTTACCTGAATGTCTGTGTGTATTAATGGTTGTAGAGAATTTGAGGGAAGCATAGATAGTGCTATGATGTGGTCTAAAGCCATGCTGCCTGGAGGAACGTAGTTTATGATTAAGTATAGATTTAAGGGGCTGATGCTGAATGAATTTTTTGAGAATTTTCGGAAGTGAGGAGAGGATGGCTTTAGGTAGTAGTTATTGAATTCAGCTGATTTATCACTTTTATCTAATGGCAAGATATAAGACACCTTCCACAGTGAGGAAATATAACTTTCTGTGACTAATATTTTGATTGAGATGGAAACAGGATAGGCCAACACCTCTGCTGGAATTTTTAGGTATTCAGCTAGGATTTTGTCAAGGGCCCGATTGGTAGGTTTTAATAGTAGTAGAAGCTTTTTGATAAGAGATGTCAACACAGGTTGTAGTGAGATATTATAGGGAAAGGTGTCAGTTTCTTCACTGGACTGTGAGTCTGATGTTTTGTTAGTGATGAGGGATTCAGCTGACCAAGAAAAGTAATTGTTGACCTGACTAGATACACTATCTGTGTGGTTGCTTGTAGATGGAAAGGTTGGGAAGTTTGGCCATAATTAATTCATTTATTTCCTGAAGACCAAAACATTTTTCAGTTTGAGAAGTTTGAGTCTTTTAGGTCAATATAGAATTGTTTCTTGTCAATTTTAAGTTCTTGATTTCTTAGGTGTCTACATTTTTTGAGCTTTATCTGTTTTTGTCTTTTCCAAAGGATACAGGTTTTAAGTCTTTTTTTCATAAGAAATTATGTTTATCTATTCAGTCAGGGAGCAGAGTTTCTAATGGGGATATAGTTGTTATATGTTTGTTAAGTATTTTAAGAAAGTTATTATTAAATAGTGAGAAGGCTTTTTCTAGTTGAAGGGTTTTTATCATTGAGAAGTTTACCAGATGGATTTCTGAAATAAACATGGTTTTATCAGAGTTGCCTGTACTTTGTGAGAGGTTATAGGAATGGATTCTTGGGAATAATTTGTGCTTCCTTACAGCATAAGTTGGAAGGTGGTCACTGAGATTGTTGGGAGGACACCTGTAGAGGCGACACTATAGGAGGACTAGTAAGAATACAATTAAGGGTACTTATCCTATCAGTTGGGAGATGCCAAAGAGGATGATGTTATTTTTTGAAGACTCCATTTCAAAAGATGTCCAGTCAATGTTATGATAATCTATTCCATGTTGGATCAATTGCTTGTCAGTTAGGGAATGAGTAATACCATCCAATTTGCAGTCATCCACAAACTTAAATAATCACAGGCTTGTATTATTGGCCTGAAAGAGTAAGTAGAAGATGCCAGAAAAGTGGTGGCTCAACCATGAGGCCTGTGGTGCACCATTCCTAATGTCTTTTGCATTTAGAAATTTCATCTATGACTGTGACCAAAAAGGGTCTATCTAACAACCAGTTCACAATCCACTACAAACTGATGGACTTATATTCAGAATTACAATTTGTTTAGTAATGTCAGTATGTGGAGTAATGTCAAAGATCATGGTCAGGTCCAGATATGCTGTATGTAATGCATGACCACCATCCACTGCTTTGATGACTTTTTCATACAAATTAACATGGTTAAAAATGCAGATATTTGTTTTGACAAAGCAACATTTCTGGGAGTCCAGTGGTAAGTGATTTTCAATGTGTAGATTGTTGAAGTAAGAGATATTATGTTCAATAGCTTTGAATATAAGGCTAGTAAGACTAGTAGGTCTATAGTTAACAGGCTTTATGGTTGGGCCACCCTTGTGTAATGGCATTATGACCACTATTTTTCAGGCTTTCATAATGTAATTAGTAGATAGGTATAGATTAAAGAAGTTCAGCAGGGGATTTAGATAAGTCATATATAGGTTCATAAGTTCATAGGTTGATACTAGGCTATCTGCTCTAGGGCATTTATAAGCCTAGCCAGAGTGTGTTTGGCTTTCACCACCCTTTTAGATTAGTTGACTGTGCCTATGTATAGCAGGTCACAGAAGGTAGCCCTTTTAAGGTTAGTTTACTGTACCTCTGTCAAGCAGAGACACAGAAGAGATCCCAGGGGTAAACTTACGATCTCCCATCCACTTGTCAAGATTTCTCTTGAAGAGGGTCAGTGAGGGGCTCTGCCTAACATGGATTGGGATTTTGGTTCCAGAGTGAGGGGAGCCTCTGGGATATGAATCTGTCCCTCCAGCATGTCCTATTTATTTCTGTGCTGAGGTTCAAGACCCTGGAGAGTGTAGCTCTAAGGGATTTGGATTTCCTAAGGTGAAGCATGTCCATTAATTCTGGGTTGGACATGGCTTTATACGTCAGACACAGATCGCCTCTGAGTAGGTGGTATGCAACTGAGTAGAGCTGGAGTTTCTTTAGTCGAGCTGCATAGGGCATCTGTTTGAGCCCCTTGATCCTCTTGGTGAGGTACTTTTGGGGTCTTTCCAGTTGCTGCAGGTGTCGGGTAAGGTACATCCCAAATGGGGCATTGTATTCAATTATGGGCCTGATAAGTGATGAGTAGGCATAATGACCTCTCTTGATCTAGATGTGAATCCTTTCATGATAAGGTGGGCTATATAGAAGGTCTTTCTAAACACTTTGGCAACGTGATTGTCAAAGGAGAGATTGATATCTACTTGGGTCCCCAAGTCCCTAATTACTTCTTCCGTACTTAATGGATTACCACCTATGTGGTAATTTGTGGGCACTTTGTTTTTCCCAAAGGGGATGACTATGGAATTTTTGGCATTTAGCTTTAGGCCATGGCTCTGGCACCAGTTATCTGTCTCTGTGAGACCCTTTTGGAGGATGCTTGTGTCAGCCGGAGAGACGATTACGGCACCCAGTTTGCAGTCATCTATGAACTTGGTCAGCCGTAGTCCACCAGTGTTAGCCTGTAACTCTGAGAAATATATACTGAGCAAGAGAGGTCCCAGGACTGAGCCTTGTGGGACGCCACTTGTAACTGGTTTAGAGTCTGACATGGCACCTGTTATTCTGACCATGTGGGTTCTATCCCTGAGCCAGTTTGCAACCCATCTTGTGACATAGGGGTTGATATTTAAGCTGTTGAGCTTATTTATGATGCCCAAGTGGGGTATTGTGTCAAAGGCTTTTGCGAGGTCCAGGTAGGCTGTGTGGACTACCTTCCTTTCATCTATGGCTTTGGTAACTGTTTCAAAGAAGTTGACCAGGTTCAAGAGGCAAGATCTGCCCTTAACAAAGCCGAAATGGGTAGGATCCAGTGTCTGGAGGTTCCCATTGTCTTTCTTTATGATTTCCATGATGATACGCTCCATAGCTTTGCAAACTAGGCTAGTCAGGCTTATAGGGCAATAGTTTCCGGGGTCTGTTGTGGCACCATCTTTGTGGAGTGGGACCACTGTTGCTGTACGCCATTCCTTGGGTACATATCCTGTAGTAAGGCTGAGATTGAACAGTGACTTTATATGAGGCTTTACACTACTAAAAACTCCTGATGTCCACCACAGCAGTAAAACTTAATAGTAAAATCAAAACTTTAATAAAAAGAATATAACATAAAATAAGTAGTCCTTAGTCTTCCGATAAGCACTTTCGGCAAACAAGCCTTCCTCAGATTGTATAAAAAGGACTGTTCAACTTTTGTATTTATAAGGCATCACAGCCATTCCTCATTTAGTTCTCTGACATGCCCTTGTTGCAAACCAAAAGGAGGCCAGCTAACAGAGAGGTATAATTTCCTTCATTGTAATTAAAGGGGCAGCACTTCTCTTTACTATAGGATTGTATATGGGAAAACTAATAGCTATGGATGTGAATACATTATATGAATGAAGCAACATTCAAGTAAACTTGCTACTCGTATTCCTTCTATTCTTAAGTGCAGGTTTTAATGGCACAATAGTATTCAAGCCTGGTGATCTGTTTGCTCTTAAATTAATTATCCAGCATGTTTCCGTTAGCTCTGTGTGATTAAGAACATCACCTCCTCTTGTGGTCTGACAGACTGCCTCTATGGCCTTAAATACAAAGTAATGAGAAGGATACTGTGCTCTATGGCCTTAAATACAAAGTAATGAGAAGGATACTGTGCTATGTGGGCTGCTAAGGGCCTCAATGGCCTTAAATACAAAGTAATGAGAAGGATACTGTGCTACGTGGGCTGCTAAGGCATTATTGGGATCTTTATGTTTGATATCCCTCAAATGTCTGAGGATATGTTCCTTAAGATGTTGATCTGTTTTGCCAACATAGAAAGTACTACATTGGCAGCAAGTCGCTAAGTACATGATGTGGGAACTAGTACAATCAGCATAAACATTAAAAATGTACTGTTGCCTGGAGTATGGATGTACAAAAACATTGGAGCTGTCAATGGAGTTGCAAGCTTTGCGTCTTAAGCACTTGAAAGTGCCCTTTCTATTAGAATTGGGCCTATTTCTTTCAAATCCATCTTTGTTGCAAATGAGACATTTCAAATTCTTCTTATTCTTGTATAGGAATCTGGGCTGTTCACCTACAATGTCTCTTATTTTGTCATCAGTTGTCAATACCGGCCAAAGCTTCCTAATAACTTCACATACTTGCTTATTGTCAGCAGTGTATGTTAGCAAACATTTAAGTCGCTGTGATTGAGTTTTAAGATCCAGGCTGTCATGATGACTCGATGTGGGGTCAGAGAAGTAGGGACGTCCCTTTCCTCTCCTTAATTCCTGTGGATCATGCTTTAGTCTTAGATTCTTTCTTTTATAGGATCTTTTACTTAAATGTGTCTTAATATTTCTCTGTTCTGCTACAAAGTCTTCATTCTCAGTACATAATCTTGAGGTTCTTAAGATCTGATTCTCAAAGATGTTATCAAAAATATGACCCAGGTGCATACTCCCCCTATGCAGATAATGATTTCTCCAGGTTTCTTTTTTATGAATTCCTGTACTGATACCTCTTTCAGGATGCAGATGAATCTTTACATCCAGAAATTCTATGGTCTCCAAAGAATATTTAACCACAAACTCTAGAAAATCAGTGCTCTCGTTGATAAAGTTGACAAAAAGGTCCAATTGTGTAGAGCTGCCTCTCCAAAGGATAAAGACGTCATCCACAAAATGGCTGTAGTACACTAGATATTGTTTCCAAGTGCTGGGTATCAGTTCATTATGTTCCCACTCAGCCAGAACCAAATTAGAGTAACTATTTGCACATGGGGCGCCCATAGCCACACCCCATGTCTGCAAATAGAAAGAATCCCCATACATAAAGATTCATAAAAATTCACAAGGATCCAGTTGACCCACCCCTACGTCCCATAGCTTCTGGTAGGGGGTGGGTAACTGTACCTGTTTCCATGTACATGGAGAATGAATTAAAGAAGGCCCTGCCACTAGTAGGAACTGTATTGAAGGACTCAGGAGATTTTCTGGAAAAACTATTTTTAGTTACTAAGGACCTCAAGAAATATGAAGATTTGTTACTAGTGACAATGAACATCAAGTGTTTGTTTACAGTGATTCCGAATGACTATGGTCTACAGGCAATAAGATCTTTCCTAGCAAGGAACAGTATGGAAGTAGAACCAATATGTTCCTTGCTGGAACTTGTATTGGAAAATAACATCTTTATGTATGGGGATTCTTTCTATTTGCAGACATGGGGTGTGGCTATGGGCACCCCATGTGCAAATAGTTACTCTAATTTGGTTCTGGCTGAGTGGGAACATAATGAACTGATACCCAGCACTTGGAAACTAGTGTACTACGGCCATTTTGTGGATGATGTCTTTGTCCTTTGGAGAGGCAGCTCTACACAATTGGACCTTTTTGTCAACTTTATCAATGAGAGCACTGATTTTCTAGAGTTTGTGGTTAAACATTCTTCGAAGACCATAGAATTTCTGAATGTAAAGATTCATCTGCATCCTGATAGAGGTATCAGTACAGGAATTCATAAAAAAGAAACCTGGAAAAATCATTATCTGCATAGGGGGAGTATGCACCCGGGACATATTTTTGATAACATCTTTGAGAATCAGATCTTAAGAACCTCAAGATTATGTACCGAGAATGAAGACTTTGTAGCAGAACAGAGAAATATCGAGACACATTTAAGTAAAAGATCCTATAAAAGAAAGAATCTAAGATTGAAGCATGATCCACAGGAAATAAGGAGAGGAAAGGGACGTCCGTACTTCTCTGAACCCACATCGAGTCATCATGAGATTCTGGATCTTAAAACTCAATCCCAGCAACTTAAATGTTTGTTAACATACACTGCTGGCAATAAGCAAGTATTACCATAGTAATTATATGGGGTGGGTGGGACTTTGGAATCTGTGGAAAAGATAGAACTGTGCCTAGGGTACAATTTGCACTAACTTTGTCAACTAGGTCATTGACTGTTTCATTTAGGTCAGTGTAGGCAGTACTTACGTAGAATAACTCTAAACATGGCTGGATGTTGGTCTTAGTTTCCTAACAGAGCTAAAAAAAAATGTATTTTTTCCATTGATTAATTTCACTATTATATACAGCTGTGAGCATCCTAATGGAATGTTAAACCTATTTGCTAATTGGTTTATGTGTGCTCATAAGATAGGTAGAATTAAACCTCTTATAATAATTAAGTAATTTCTTTCTCTTGTTAGAATTTATTTATAGGGATGTTTCACCAGCTGAGTTTGATTTTCAATTTCTCATTAGATCTGTGTTGCAGATACTACCTTATCAATGTAATATATATTTAAGTGAGAGTAGAAGTCAGAAGCATAGACAGTGGCTTTAGCAATGGAGTATTTAAATATCAAATACTAACAGAAAACATTTAAACCAAAGGGTAAAAAGTTCATGCAGTAAACCATTTAGTAAAAACTACAAGAAAAAACAAGCGATGCTAAAGTCTTCACTCTGTAATAATAGCTTAAACATCCCAGAGTAGAGGTCTAGAGGATATACACAAATAACCCCAGAAGAAGTTATGAATGCATCACTGCTACAGCTACATGGCTTCTGAATGATGTCTTTTTACTTTTTTTAATGTCTTTTCTAGTCCATTCAGGTCAATAAATGCAAAATCCACTAGATAGATATGACATTTATTGCCCTTCTCTGGGGTTATCAGTAAAACATAAGTTTATTTATTTATTTATTTATTTTACATTTGTTGACCTGCATAGTCCAACTGGATACATGTCCATTTTCAGCGAAGGCCCAGGGAGAAAAGCTTCAAGGTAGAACATACATTAAAAATCACAAAATTATTACAAGTTACCCACAGTTTACAGGCTCCAGTTGAGCAAGCAGGTAATATAATCATACATTTTTAAATTAGTGTTGACAAATTAACTAGGCAATGTAGCAAGATTACAGACTATAGAGGAGGATCTAGTCGGGTTTTGAACAAGGACATAGCCAGTGAGTTTTAAAGTATAGCTTGAGGCTTTTTTTGAACTGAGTAAGAGAGGGTTCAAGAGTAAGATCTGCAGGAAGATAGTTCCAAGTTTTGCCAATAGAGTTAGTAAACAGAGAGTCCCCAGCAGAGTTGTTAATTTTGGATGTTTGAACCAGTATTTTATTAGAAGAACAAAGTGACCTCAGGTTGCTATAAGGGTTGATGATATTTTTAAGTGCAGGTGCATTATCAGGGTGGTTGAAAACTGTATGGGCAATTATAATCTGGTTGTACTGAAGTTGGCTAGGCCATTCTAGCCACCCCAGAAGATTTAGGTTGTGAATGTGGTGAGTCCTATAAGGCCATGCCTGTTGCAAATCTAGCAATATGGTTATAACAGCTGGAGAGTTTGCTAAGAGTGGATTTGTTCAAATTAGTGAGTAGAGGGAAGGCGTAGAGAAGAGTGGAGAGTAGATGGGAATGAGCAATAGAAGTCCTAGCAAATGGAGTAAGGAAAGGTTTGATCTTATAGAGCCAAGTTTTTTGTTAATGGTTTTGAAAGTTTGCTTGACATGGATATCAAATTTGAGAGTGCTGTCTATTGTGATGCCCAAGAGTTTGGTTTGCACATCTGGGGAGATAATGGTACCATTATTAGATTTTATGGTAAAGAGCAGTGAGGAAGACTTACAAGTGGGGGAGAAAAGAAGCAAGTTTGTTTTGTTAGGATTTAATATCAGCTGATGGCTATCGAGCCAGTTTTCAACTATATTGAAAGTATTCTGGGTTAGTGTCATTAGATCAGTTGGGAAGGTGGCTGAACAAATCAAGGTGGAGTCATCCACATATTGGATACAGGTAGCATTTGGGATGACAGCGGGGAGGTCATTAATAAAGAGAGAGAAAAGAAGGGGTCCTAGTATCAAGCCCTGGGGGACACCTAGGGTGATGGGTAGACAGGTTGATAGTTTGTCCTGCCATAGGATGGCTTGTTGTCTACCACACAGGTAAGATTGGAACTATTGAAGCACACTGCTATTTAGTGAGAATGCTTTAAGGGTGTGCATGAGTATTTGGTCATTGACCATATCGAAGGCCTTGGACAGATCTAAAAAGAAGGCTGAGGAAAGCTTGCTATTATTAAGTTGATTATTTGGAGGTATTTTAGAAACACAGAGCTTAAAAACAAAACCAATCTGTGTAACATTTGAGACACTGTAAAATATCGTAAATAACATCCAAACCAAAAGTTAAAATGGTCACAAAGACAAACTATTTATTTAACAAAAAAAAACTGCAAGAAAACCCTAGAAAATCAAAAGTCTTCACTGTGTAATACCATAAACACCCTGTAAGGCCCAATAACAGTGAAAGGGAAGGTCTACAAGAGGGTAGTGAGACCAGCTATGTTATATGGGTTGGAGACGGTAGCATTGTTGAAAAGGCAGGAGTCAGAGCTGGATGTGGCAGAGTTAAAGATGTTAAGATTTGCACTGGGTGTGACTAGGTTGGACAGGATTAGGAATCAGTATATTAGATGGTCAGCTCCGGTTGGACAGTTTGGAGACAAAGCAAGAAAGGTGAGATTGCATTGGTTTGGACATGTGCTGAGGAGGGATGCTGGGTATATTGGGAAAAGGATGCTAAGGATGGAGCTGCCAGGTAAGAGGAAAAGAGGAAGGCCTAAGATGAGGTTTATGGATGTGGTGAGAGAGGTCATGCAGGTGGTTGGTGTGAAAGAGCATGATGCAGAGGACAGGAAGAAATGGAAACAGATGATCCGCTGTGGCAACCCCTAATGGGAACAGCCGAAAAAAGAAGAAGGGGAGGCCCATGTGATGTATGCAAATGACTCTTAAAGGACATACCAGTGTTTGAGTTACATAGCTTCTGAGGCAGCCCAGCAATGGACCACATGAAGCAGCTTGCTGGTAATTCATATCCTTAATCCTGGGACCTAACTGCCATATTGACAGTAGTTTCCGAATACTCCTATGTTTAGAAACAACTTTTCTATGTATTAAATGAAATACCAAACTTCTTCTTAGTAAATATCTTCTAAAAAATATCGCTTTCTTTGTGTGCTACTCTCTTAGACCAAAAAAGCCCACCTAATTATCAAAATTAATAACACTACAAATTGTAATAAAAAATAGACCCAATAGAACAACACCTTTTTGTTTTTTTGTGGGATCAACCATTTAAACTTGTGTTCTACCATCGAGTTCAGTCTGATGAACTTTGCATGGAAAAAATGAGATAAACAGTCTGTAAATAAATACTTTTTTCGTGACATAGCCAGCAGCCTGTAGTGAAATTGCTTGTTTGTTTTAACATCTTTAAATGGTTACATATAGCAAGTATATTTTATCATTAAAATGGTTGCTCTCACTTAGAAGGGCAGCCTGGATTGTGGTTTCATTTGCTTTTTCCTTCAAAACATTGCAGCCAGTTCAGCATTCATCTTGTTGTTATCGTGCATTTTTCAAAAGTAAGCTTTCCACCATTAATTTTCATTTGCTTTTTGTAATGAGAACTAAAGTGTTTTTATTTTCTGTTCTTAATGCTTACTTAACATAACTATTTCTTTGTGCAATGTTGACAACCTCTTGATTGACACGTATGTGTCGAAAGACCATTTCAGCGAACATCTGCATCAATTTCTTTCCAAGAGAAAGAAATCGGTTGGCCGTTGTGTTAAAGCTGCCCTTTTCCCCACTGTAGTGTGATCTCAGATTTAGTGCATTTAGTTAGGGGGTGTGTGGGTGTCACAGCCCCCCCATATTGAGGGGTGTGGGGGGTGAAGCACCGCACTTTATAGTATGTGTGTTATATTGTGTTTTTCATAGCTGGCCTATCAATTTCTTTCTCTTGGAAAGAAATCGATGATGTGGCCATTTGCTGTAATGGTCGTTCAACACATACATGTCAATCAAGAGGTTGTCGACATTCTGGCTCTTCATGCTTTTAATATAGACCTGATAGTTATCATAAAAAAGAATATAGATTATGTCTACCTTATACCTCTGACAATAAGAAAGTTATAGCTATTATACATAAGAATTGGCATGTCCTAACAGCAAATAGCGGGATAGAGCAAGTTGTGGGGACATATCCAAAAGTTACTTATAAAAAATTTGAAGTAACTAAAATGTAGGCTTTGCCACAGAACTGACATGGCAACCAGTAAAATTACTTCTAAGAGACAAGAAACATTTGGTTGTAGGCACTGCCATTTTTGCAAGAACATTGCCAATAAGAATGTTTTTATACATCCTGATACAAATAAAGAATATATTTTTAGGCATTATGCTGATTGTTCATCTGCTAATGTTATATATTTAGCCCAATGTGTTCAATTTTTTTTTAAGTTCTATGTTGGCATGACTTCTAGACTATTGAGGGCTAGGGTTAGGGAACATATATATTACAGCAACATTGGAGACACCAGAAGTGCTGTGGCCAAACATATTGTTGAAGAAGGTACCATCCATAGATTTGTTTTTTTTCATCATAGAGATTTTGCCAAGCACTATAAGTGAAGAGACCAAGATGTAACTGCAGGATCAAAGAGACCAATAATCACAAATGCAAAAAATATAGTCCAAAAGGAGATGATGGTCTCACCACGATGTCTTATAACAAACCAAACAGTCCAGTTAGTATAATCTGTAGATTTTATTCCATATGGCAAGGTAAAGGGATAAGCGCTTTCGCGTAGGTACAACTACGCTTCATCAGATACTTTTTAAAAGCCAGAGAGCAGTTCTTATAAACCAAAATTGGTGGAAAATATAGCCAATTAACAAGTTTAATTAACAATTAAAAGCAATTAAAAGCAAAACATCTGAACTGAGCAAAAACTTAGACAAGATGTATGCAACAATATATGCAAAAACAGTGAACTGTTTCACGCTAAACTAAATCATCTCTGGTAAATAAAATTTGATAGTAAAAAACTTTATATAAATAAATAAATAGCATCATATATAAAACATCTAATATGTAATATAAAAAAGCATCAATGCTATGAGATTAAATCATATTCTGGTGATAACAGTCAGCAACTTCTTAAAACAGATATTATACAAGTTACTCTAACAAATGAATAAATAAATAAATAAATAAATAGCTAGATAATTAATTTATTTCATCATATAAAACTGATTCCTTGTAAAAAATGAGTCTAGCAGCTTTATTACATTATTAAATTATTAAATTGATATTGCTGTATATATATAAACTAACTAAACCTTTGCCAATATGAACCTCATCTAACATTATGATGATATGTAAATGAGCATGAAAAATCAAGAAAAATAGAAAACTGGGCTATATAGCAGTCTGCAGAAAACATTTTACTAACAAATGATGAAATGATGAAAACTCAGTTTGATCTAACTGCAGAGTATCTAAACGCAAAAATAAACCCTAGGGACTAACGTTTCCTGTTGTCTAAAATGGGTTTAATAGAGACAGATTTATTTAGACCTGGGAAAAGATGAGCACCAAGCCTAAAGATCCATTTCAATTTGGCAATAGCAAGGCGATTACCCTTATCGCCTCCCCTCATGTTTATTGAAACCACTTCTAAAACCTTGAAGTGAAAGCTATGATCTTTATTATCTATGATGTGTAAAGCTAAGGCATTATTCTCACTGCCTTTCTTAATGTCATAGAGGTGATCGAGATTCTATCTGTCAACCTCCTCTTAGTGAGGCCAACATAGAATGCTGTACATTTAGTGCAAGTTGCAAGGTATACCAGATTTCTGGTTGTACATGTAGCAAAAAACCTGGGATTAAATACAAAATTCATGGATGGGTGAGTATACGACTGATGGACAGAGATATAGGAACATCTATTGCAATTTTTGCAAGGAAAAGTACCTAACTTATTGCTGGTAGAAACGTTAGTATTAATTATCTGCACATAATCAGCACAAAGAATTTGTTTGAGATTTGCACAATTCTTGTACAAAAACCTAGGACTTTCACCTACCAAATGCCTAACTGACTCATCCATAATGAGCACATTCCAATTCTTATGGATTACCTTCTCTAAACTTTTTAAATCACTGGTATATCTGATGATATACTTTAGAATCTTGCATTTGCTAGATGTGTCAGCATATCTGATATGTGTGTGTAACCTGCTGTTAGTTACACTAACTGCAAGGTCATCAGTAACTTGATCACCTAAAACACTTTGTCTTATATCTTTAATCATCTTGCGATCATAACCTCTGTTGATAAATAAAGATTCTAGCTTGTCCGCCTCTATAGACAATGAATTGTTGGACTTACATAGTCTGGAAACTCTTACAAACTGGCTCTTAATAATGCCGGGAAATGTGTGCCTAGGATGCATGCTATCGAAGCTGAGCAATGTATTTGTCCAGCTTGGCTTCCTGTATAGGGAAGAAGTAACTGTCCCCTGGCTAGTCAACATAAGGGAAACATCTAAGAAATTTATGATGTCAGGAGAAGAGTCCATAGTAAATCTGAGATAGGAGGTGGTAGATTCCAAGAACAACAAAAACTGATCAAAGTCAGGCTGTGTACCCTCCCACACAATCAAAACGTCATCGACAAAACGTTTATAGAACTTAACTCTCTTGTAGGTGGGGTGATCGAATAAATATTTCCTCTCCCAATTAAGAACTACTAAGTTGGCGTACGTATTTGCACAGGGGGTGCCCATGGCTACCCCCCCCCATATCTGCAAATAACTTTTATCGCCAAACATAAAGATGTTGTTACTAAGCACCAGTTCTAATAGCTGGCAGATTAAAATCATTCTGTCTCCATTAATTGTAGGTTCACTAGCCAGTAATTCCCTAATTGCTTCCAGGCCAACATCATTAGGAATGGATGTGAACAGGTTTTTTACGTCTAACGTAATTAAGAGATAACTATTAGTTTTCATGTCTAGTCTCAGATCCTCTAAACTTTCTAATAACTGGAAGGTATCTTTTAATATGGAAGGAACAGAATCTACCACTGGTCTAAGGGTATGTTCAATAAATGTGGAAACAGTGGATGTGACCCAGCCCTTCCCTGAAAAAATGGGACGCATGGGGATGGGGACCACATTTTTATGAATCTTCGGTATTCCTTTTATAAGCACTATAAGACTAGGGAATAATAGGAACACACTTGAAAAGATTGGGCAAACATAGATTGTTTTGCTACAACTGACAAGGGCATGGGTTTGAATGAAGCTTTGTCATTGAAACCCTTTTTAAGGGATAGAAGGCTTAGTTATATGTGCTAACCTTCCCCCCTCCCTTTTTTAATATACTCTGGTTTGCCTTGCAAGTTAGATATACATCTTTTTTTATAGTAGTTATTGGTGTGTCTGCTTATATATATGAACGTACTCCTTATATATTATTTATTTATGCATATATTTTCTGTATTTATTGTTTTTTACATATACACATATCTTATATGTTAGCGGTATTTAGCTATGATGCTTGCTTTTATTTATACTTCTTTTTATATATTTTTGTTTATGTGTTTGTTTTTTGAACATATTAATAGATTGAAGACTGTTTATGTAGCAGTTCAAGTTTTTTAATGTAAAATTTATATAAGGTGTATACTTAGTTAACTATGTAGATGGCAGGACTGTTTTAGTTTTTGTTGACACAGTTCTGCATTCATTTTCCAACACATCAGTATATTTGCAACAACATGATGAAATTGTTTATGTATAATGCATGTTATATTGTTTAAATATCTGCAACATATGTCTTATTTATTATAGTTGAAATCTATTATATAAGTTGTGGTTGGAACATACTAAAATTGTACTTATTTTGCTAAAGTGTTAGGTTACTTTAAATCACTTGGTTTCCACTAATTATTTAATTGGAGGGAAAAAGGTTGCTAGCAGTGATTGGTTTAAGAGTGTTTAAAATGTTTAGGCTTGTGATAGAATTTTATGTATGATGAAGCGTAGAAGTACTACGTGAAAGCTCTTACATGTTTCTTACTAAATAAATTGTTTGGTTTTATGCCCTGGATGTCCTTTGCCTGCTTGGATTTCTTGATTGATTGATGGTTTGACTCTTTTTCATATAGACTTCTGCAACCAGTCTGTCACTTTATCACAATCAAATGAAATGGAATGTCTGGAGCAGTGTCTGTATGTGTGTGTGTGTGTGTGTGTGTGTGTGTGTGTGTGTGTGTGTGTGTGTGCGTGCGTGCGTGTGTGTGTGTGTGTGTGTGTGTGTGTGTGTGTGTGTGTGTGTGTGTGTGTGTGTATTACACTCAAATGATTGAAGACATACTTTAAGAATGGTTGCTTACAGCTAAGGGCAGTCTGTATGAAACAACCTGAAATGTTTTGATGGATAAAAAGGTAATCACATCTAATTTACAAACACCTTTTTGAATTATTAACAGTCTAAGGAGATGTAAGCTATGAGAAGGGACATAGTATATCTAAGAGTCAGTGTGTGTGAAAGGATCTAAAATACTTCCAAAAAAAAAAAATAATCAAGTTGCTGTGATAGGGTTTGTATCACATAGTCAAACTGTCATAAGTTTGACTATGTAAATATTGAACCCGGAAGTTCGAAAGAACAGAGATATTTTTTCCCCATGGAAAAAAAATGCTGTTCCAGTACAAAACGTAGAAAAACACGAGCACTACATACTGTTGCTAATGTGGGGGGCTTCACCCCACACAAGCCCCAACATGGGGGGCTGTGCCCCCCACACACCTCCCTACTTAAATATACCAACTCTGAGATCACACCACAGTGGAGGAAATAGCAACGCTGTGGAAACGGCCTACCAAATTCTTTCCCTGGGAATGAATTTGATATTCCACGGCTTCGCTATTTTTACACTTCGAACTTCCCAGTTCGATGTTTCAGCATTCAGACACCTGTGCATTCGAACTAATGATATAGACCCTTGTGAAATTTTCACTTTCCAAGAAGCATACCTGTCAGAAGGAGTTTATTTTAGGATGGTAGTCTGTGAATAATGGAGATGAAGTAATTACTTTGTTTCTTACAAGAGTCTACAGTCAGATTATATATCTGCCATAGAGGATTCAGGATTAATTTTGGTGTGGAGAGTTGGGGACAATGTGTGTGAGTGTGTGTGTGTGTGTGTGTGTGTGTGTGTGTGTGTGTGTGTGTGTGTGTGTGTGTGTGTGTGTGTGTAAGTTTGTATGCATCATATATATATATATATATATATATATATATATATATATATATGTGTATATTCATACATACACACACACACACACACATATATATGGATTTAGGACTAATTACTGATGACACGTTTCAACGAAACGGTCGAGCACATTTCCACGAAATTGGTTTTTCACTGCAAAAGTCTGCCAAAAAAAATACAACATTTAAAAAAAAAAAAAAAAAAAACAGTAAACACATTTATACAGGGGGGAAAGCCCTCCTGCACCCCCCATGTGGGGTCACACCCTACTTTTATATTCTCACTCTGAGATCGCACTACATTGGGAATATTCCCTTATCCCCACAGTATCGTAATCTCAGCAACAGCCATTCTGTCTTGGTTTTTGTTTTTTAGCTCACTTTAGCAAAAGTGTGTTTTTGGTGAAAATGTGCTTTCGCGGAAGTGTGCTCACCCGTTTTAGTTTTGGTGAAATTAACTTTCGCTCAACAGTCCTAGACCCATATATATATACATACACACACACACACATATATGTGTGTGTGTGTGTGTGTGTGTGTGTGTGTGTGTGTGTGTGTGTGTGTGTCTGTGTCTGTGTCTGTGTGTTTGTGTGTGGATTTACGTCTGTACCTAGGATAGAAGCTGATATCTTTTTTTAATTGAATTATCACTTGCAAATATTTCTGTTACATGATCACAGTCAAAGTATCAGCAGTGTGAATTCTAGAAAAATTGGTTGCTACAGTGTGTGTGTGTGTGTGTGTGTGTGTGTGTGTGTGTGCGTGTGTGTGTGTGTGTGTGTGTGTGTGTGTGTGTGTGTGTGTGTGTGTGTGTGTGTGTGTGTGTGTCTGTGGTTGAAGGAGTCAGATGGTGTGTTAGAGTAAATACATTTTATTTAGTTATTTTTTTACTCTCTCTTTCTTTCTTCCTTGATCTTCACCTATACTCCAACTTGGTCCCTCCATACCTCTAACCAGAAGCTACTTGATATCTACCAACCAAAACAATTGTAGGCAAGTTACTTTACAAACACTCTGTTGCTCAGGTTTGGAACAAGCTTCCCCTTTATACTTCCTCAATAACCCACTCCTTACACTTTAAAAATTAACTAAAGACTCACCATCATAACTCCAAGACCTGCCCCTGCTATCACCCAGCATAAGTCCTCTATCACTCTTCTAGGTGCCTCTTTCCCCCTAGTTCTTGAACCACCCTATTTCTTGCACCACTCCTTCTAGGTGTCTTTTACTGTTTCTCACTCAAATGTGAATGACTGCACAAAAACTCTTTTGAAAAATTGCACGTTTATCTATGTATATAAATTATTTTGTGCTCGTTTGTGGCTTATTGAACCTGCTTTCTACTAACTATATCACACTCTGTGTGTTACTTTGATGTATTAATCAAGATACAAAATTATTCTTGTTATTTCTAATTATTGTAAGGTGTCTCTTACTGTTTCTCCCTCAAATGTGAATGACTGCACAGAAACTCTTTTGTAAAATTTTACTTGTTTATGTATATACATTCTTGTGTGCTCTCTTATGTGACCTAGTGTGCCTGCTTTTTACTAACTATAACACACACTGTATGTTACTTTGATGTATTGATCAACATACAAAATTATTCTTGTTATTTCTATCTATTGCTTTAAATACTCATCAATTGTGATTAGTGAAGTAGTGTATTCTGCCTTTTAATTGTATATTGCCGTTTAATTGGAGCTTTTCTCCTCAGGTCTCTTCTGAAAATTGGCCTCAAGCCCAGTAGGACCAACCCGGTTAACAAATGTCAATAAATAAAAATAAATAAATAAACTCCAACTCAACACTTGGAATCTGATAATCAGTTTTGTACCAAAGCAGTGCCTGTTAAGTTCCATTGAAATAATCTTGTTATTATTGCTTGATGAATAATTCACTCAAATATTTTGATAGGTATAAATAAATCATATCAACAGCAACCCTTTAGAATAGTGCATAGGTCACATTGATACAAAGTTTTACTAGACTGGTGAAACATAATTACCCTTGAAAACATTTTTGCTTGATATCAGACTTTAATATCACATTTGGGGGAAACAGACCCAATACAATTCTTTTGAAACATTTTCCTACCATGGTAGTTAGTCTCTTCAGTATGAAATGATCACAATTATTTGTTATAACATCTATAAGAATGAGGACAAAAGTTACCTCTCATAAAATGCTGGAACAAATTCTATATCCATACTTAAATTAAATAGGTAAATGAAGGCATGATACAATCACTTGATCAATCATATGCCATTTGGTCTAGAAAAATCATTGATTTTAATCTAAGCTAGGATTTAACCACGTGTTTATTAATAATAGGACAAGGAGCTGTCTTAGTGTGGGAAAATTAAATAGATTGTACCTTCTTCCAGATGAGCTACTTAATGATCATTTTATAATCCTATTATTTTGATAATGTCTGTGGTGATTGTAGAATGATGTTAGTGCAATTGGATGTAGTTTCATGCACAATTAAAAAAAAATGTTGTTGTCACTTGCAAATGCTGCTTTTTCTCATAACTAAATTGATCTGTTGAGTTTTCAACTTTAACTTATAATTATGCAGAAGCAAGTCAAAAATAAAGAAAGAAGACCATCGCTCCTTGTCTGGGGATTGAACCCAGAACCCCTGCAAGATACACAAACGTCAGTGCTGTTGGACTAACAAGGAATCTACCTGCTTTCCACCAAGAACATTGTTTTCTCCTTTCAGATAAGAAACTATGACAACAGTGATTTTGATCACACAAGCATCCAGTGCAGAACAAATGATGTGACCCAGTAAAATATATTCCATTAACTTGGAAAAATTCACTGACCTAAATTATCATAGCTCTCAACATCTTAGTACAAGAATTCTGGGCAAAGACCAACATAATGGTAGAACAATGACACAAAAATAGGGACAGATTTTGCATATTTGGTCTTCTAAACGTAAAATTGTGCTAGAATAACATGGTTTGGTTTGTATTAAGAAACATTTTCTGAAGGATTTGAAGTCTGAAACTGAAATGTATGCAATTATTTTGTGACATCAGTCCTGAGAACATCCCAGTGATATAGCAAAAAACCACAAACTGTATAAGGAACAGACTGAAAGATATGCTGGATGGATAGACTCCTGTCCCAGAGACTTCCCATGCTTTGGAACAAGATCCCAGTCTACATTAGGCAGAGCTCCTCGCTAAAACTCTTCAAAAGAAATCTTGACGAGTGGATGGGAAACAGAAAGTTTACCTTGGGGATCACTTCAGTGGCTCTGCTAGACAGAGGCACAGGGAACTAATCTAAGGGGACGGCGAAAGCCAACACATTCTGGCTAGGCTTATAAATGCCTTTGGGCAGATAGCCTAGTACCTACCTATGAACCTATGAACCTATGGACATTCTGTGAAAATGTGGACAGTTATGAGGTATGATAGTTATGTATATGGTCTAAAGTACAGGATAGAATATACAGTGCAGAGTATTGTGAAATCCCATTCCTGGCATTCTGTACCTAAGTTGTGTAAATGATCTGTATATGTACATGGACTGCCATGTAAAATAAACACTCAGGGAAGTGTGTGTATTGAATAGGGACACACATATGAATTGTAGGAATGAACACAAGGAAAGAGGACAGGTGAAGCAATCTAATGCACAGCAGATAAGGGCATGTCAATGGAAGACAGTTGTAGCAACAAAACCAATCACATATCAGTATGGTACAGTATGAACTGCACTGTAAAAATGTGTATTATATAACTATTAAAAACTATGTAGAGAATAGACAAACTGGAAAAAATAATAAAAGGAAGACTTTGCAAAAGGAAACTTGAACCAGGAAACTATTTATTGTTAGTGCTTTCGTCCATTCAGATTCACATACAGTGAACTTCTTCAGACAAGTTAAAAAGTCTCCCCCCTCTCTTTATATAGACAATATAAAGTCAAATGATGAATTATGCCAAAATTAAAACATTAAGTAAAAGTGAACTAATTCACTATATAGTATTTAAAAATTATTACTTGTATGTATACACACATCTTATAATTTCTTTATTAAGTTTAAAATTCACAACAACAATGATAGTATGACCCTTATTCATTTACTATGTAAAACTTTAATGTGCTAAACATTTCAGTTTAAGTAAACAGGCAATAAAGCATTGGTCATTTAACCCAGGAAAACAGGAAGCATTTAGGTTCAATTGCCACCATAATTCTTGTTTTTCCAGTAGCAACCCCAAATTTCCACCTCTGTACCCTAGCTTAACCTGATCAATGACTGTAAATTTAAAACTATGCCCTGGATTTTCTTGAACGTGTTTTGCCAAGGCATTATTTTTCTTCTCTGTCCTTATACTATAAATATGCTTGTATATTCTTTCTTTTAGTTTCTGATCAATCTTGCCTATATAAAAAACAGCGCATTTTTGACATTTCCCTAAACAAACTACATTTTTTTAAATTACAATCAAGTTTATTAAACGTCAAAAAATTCCTATTCGTAACTAGAATTTCATCCCAATATCAATATATTTACAGTATGGACAGGCCTCAAATCTAAACGTCCCTGTATTCTTACTAATAATCTTTTGCTCCCTTTCAAGTATACTGTTTAAATGAAACCCTTTTTTATATAATATCCTTGGGGCAAAGCCAAACCTATTCCTACAATTATTTTTTTTCCATTAGGATATTCCAATTTTTCTACAAATTATCTCTAATCATACTTGCATGTATGTTACAAGTAGTTATAAGACTCACTTCATATTTTATGCCTTGTGGGTAGTTATCCACTTGTGGACCAAGTAATTCTATGCTAGAGTCTGTATATTAGGGGCCTCTTAAACTAGGTATAAAGTTCACTCCCTTCTCTTAGTTTGTTGTGTCTTTTGGCTTTTCATCAATACGTTCTTGTAGGAATTGTCTTAGATATCCTCTCTTTAAGAACATTTATTTTAAGTTAACACATTCAGATAGGAAATGCATTTCTAAAGTAATCATCTTTGCTGCCCGTACCAGTTGGCCTTTCACAACTGATTTCTTCTATCAAATAACTTTTTAATTAATCAGAATTCACTTGATGGCGCCCCTTTCTGTAATAAAAATTCTATTACTTATTCTATTCCTTGCTCATGTGGTATAACTGTGTAAAGATCCATAAAGTCCACGGTTAAAAAGTTTAGACCAATATTATAATGTTGCTGACCCATATCCCTTAAGAAAGACCAAGAATCCTTGCATATTTGCTGTTCTTTCATTATATATTTTTGCAATATCGCCTTAGGGGAGATATTGAAGTAGCAAAAGAAATAGTGGATGAGATGAATAAGAGTACTGCATTGTTGGAATTTACATTTTCTTTTGAAAAAGAGAAAATTGCGTATTTGGATGTAGACTTAGTAAAAGATGAGCTCAACTTATGTTTCATATCAACAATTTTTAGGAAAGAAACATATTCAAATTCATTCCTGCATTTACTAGTGGACATCCAGTAAATCAAAACAATCAATTGTGAAAGGCCAACTGGTACGGGCAGCAAGGATGATTACTTTAGAAACTGATTTCCTATCTGAATGTGTTAACTTAAAACAAATGTTCTTAAAGAGAGGATATCCAAGATAAATCCTACAAGAACGTATTGAAGTACAAACTAAGAGAAGGGAGGGTCACTTTCTACCTATTTAAGAGGCACCTTATATTACAGACTCTAGCATAGAATTATTTGCTCCACAAGGGATAACTGCCCATGGGGCATAAAATATGAAGTGAGTCTTATAACTACTTATAACAGACATGCAGGTATGATTAGAGATATTTTGAAGAAAAACTGTAATATCCTAATGGAAGATATTAGTTGTAGGAATAGGTTTGGGTTTACCCCAAGGATAGTATATAAAAAAGGTTTTAATTTAAAATGTATACTTGAAAAGGTGCAAAAGATAATTAGTAAGAATACAGGGATGTTTAGATGTGAGGCCTGCCCGTACTGTAAATATATTGATATTTGGAAGAAATTCTCAATTATGAATAGGAAATTTTGACATTTAATAAATTTGATTGTAATTCTAAAAATGTAGTTTATTTAGAGAAATGTCAAGAATGCGCTGTTTTTTTTATATAGGTAAAATTGATCACAAACTAAAAGAAAGAATATACAAGCATATTTATAGTATAAGGACAGAGAAGAAAAATAATGGCTTGGCAAAACACGTTCAAGAAAATCCAGGGCATAGTTTTAAATTTAGAGTCATTGATCAGGTTAAGCTAGGGTATAAAGGTGGAAATGTGGTGTTGCTACTAGAAAAACAAGAATTATGATGGGAATTAAACCTAAATGCTTACTGTTTTCCTGGGTTAAATAACCAATGCTCTATTGCCTGTTTACTTAAACTGAAAAGTTTACATGTTAAAGTTTTACATAGTAAATGAATAAGGGATATAGTATCATTGTTTTTCTGAATTCTAAACTTAATACAGAAATTATAAGGTGAGTGTATACATACAAGCAATAATTCTTAAATAATAT
The DNA here is from genome assembly GCF_019279795.1 of Protopterus annectens. NCBI lineage: Eukaryota > Metazoa > Chordata > Ceratodontiformes > Protopteridae > Protopterus > Protopterus annectens. Next base: position 1,661,583,289 of record NC_056739.1, read on the forward strand.
ATAGTGAATTAGTTCACTTTTACTTAATGTTTCAGTTCTGGTATAATTTTTTATGTGACTTTATATTGTCTATATAATAAGGGGTGGAGACTTTTTAACTGGTCTGAAGAAGTTCATTGTATGTGAATGGACAAATGTGCTAACAATAAATAGTTTCCTGGTTCCAGTTTCCTTTTGCCAAGTCTTCCTTTTATTATATAACTATTACACAAGGTGACATAACAATGGTGAAGATGTCTGTGTGTCAGGTATGGATCCTTACATGAACTATGCAGAGGTCATCTATCAGGACTATTATATACAGTTGGGGTAGGGTGCATATTGTCCTGACACTGTAATATCTGCTGTAGGTGTTAGAAGGGACACTGCTTTACCTGTATGTGATTTTATGAACAATACAGCCTAGTTGATTTGTGTGAATGGCATATATATGGCACAATCCACACTGTAATGAATGTTACCCATGCCATTATCTGTTGTCAAACAGCTATGTATGTACTATGTGCATCACCAGAACAGATATCACACATGCATCTGGCGTAACAATTTGATGGGGGTTCTGTACCATCAGGCAGTAAAGTGTATGCCACAAAAAGAATACAAAGGTGTGAATAATAAGACGTGACAGCTCACTGTGCTAGAGATGGTACACTTCAGTTACATTTCACTGGAAGATGTGTAGTGAGGTTCATGAAGGTGGGTGCATTGTACTGAGTTACTGGTGTGATGAAGGCTGGGAACAATGGAGGTATTATGGCCTGTGATGTGGACGTCCTTCACATACTCAGTAGTTGTCTTACACACAAAGGAATAGTCAGCACTGTGGCCACATGCTGGTGAACACTGCACATACCATTTACCTTGGGACACAGGTCACATACCTATTGGTCTGATTATAGGGTGTGATGTCTATACTTGGCTTGTGTGTTTGTTTTCATGACAAAACAAATCCCCCCATGTTTTTGTGTCATTCCAGTTGTTGTCTTGACTGTGGCAGCAATGTTTGGTGTGTGTTGATATTGTCTGTATTATATTAATATAACAGTCACAGTCAATGATTGCCCACAATCTGTAATCCTCCAGACAGCTGTTTGGACACAGAATGTGTATGTCATTCGTGATGTATGTTACTTAAATAATGGACAGGAAAGGGCCTAGAAGACAGCCCTGATGAACGGACCCGATCACTGGACCTGAGACATAGGTGACTTCATACATTTCAACATATTTAGATGCCACGTATGTGATACAGTGGTCTCCCCACTTGGTGATATAGGTGTTTATGGCCACATTTGACAGTGTTGAGTGATTACCTCAGTGCAGATTTGTGTCAAATGCCTTGGGCTTGTCAATTTCAAAAGGATGATAGTAATCTTGTTATGCATGCCCTTGATGATCTCTTTGAGGACATCTACCAGATGTAACAGACATGATGTAGCATTAACAACTCAAACAGGTCTGTTGCATATAGCTGTGATATTACTAGTGTCCATTTAGAAAAGAACCATAATGGCACATTGTTCTACCTCGCAGATGAAGAAAGTCAGGATGTGTCTATACATGAATGCATTGGGTGCTTCCCCCCCTACAACTCACATGGATACATGCTGATGTACACCCTTCTACAGGAACATAGTCTTTGTGGAGGGTGTGTTGAAGTGTGCATTAAACTATATCAGCAAGGTGTATGTGCTGAGTCATGCAATAGGTGATCTGTGATGTTGTCACAGCCCATTGATTTTGTGTGATAGGCCTGGAATAAGGTAAGACAGTGCATACTGCCTATCCTGATCTGGCCTAGGGTTTGAACACAATCCCCCAAACAGATATCAGAGAAACTCTCCCAGCTGGGGATTAAACATTATGTCACTAGAGGGGTTACAAGTTGGCTGACTGACAGAACACATACTATGAAACCTGTACCAGCAGAGCTGCCACTATTGTCATACCACAGGGACATGTGCTTGGTCCTTTACTGTTTGGAATCTATTTCTCAACAGTTCAGTTTAAGGCATATGGCTTTTGGCTTACCATGCTTGCTGATTTTTGCATACTGCATGCAATCATTGAGTCCACCCATGATGATAACATACTACAGAATGGGCTAACACAGACAAATGAGTGGTGACAAAGCCACATGTTCTACAAATAAATGCAAAAATGTGTTTTTATTTTGTCCTTCTGCAAAGTGAATTCCCTGCTAATTACAGAATTCACAATAGTCTGCTATGCTGAAACTCAGTGATGCAAGCACTGGGAACACACAAAGCAATCTGATCTTCAACCACAAAGTGTCCACACTGGTACTGAAAGCCTATATTCTGCACATCATAAGTGATGCCATCATATTCAGGTCTGAGGATTCTATTACAGCACCATACTCAAACGTCATTAGAACACTAATAGAGTATAAAGCCCTCTTTTGATGTACCTCACCAGAAACATGCAGCAGCTGGACAGACCACAGGGATTTCTCACCAGAAAAATACTGAACCTACAAACCATGCCATGATGTATGTGGATAGACTGAAAGCCATGTCACTGTAATCTGTATTGTACAGAATGAGGTGGCCTCCGCCTGGCCTCTAGGCCAGTCTGTGACCCTGCCTTTGTGGGAATAGTGTACTGCACAGCAACAAACTAGATATAGCTCCTGACATCAGCAGTGTATAGTGTGCACACACACACACACACACACACACACACACACACACACACACACACACACACACGCACACGCACACACGCACACACACACACACACACACACACACACACACACACACACACACACACACACACACACACACACACACACACACACACACACACACACACACACACACACACACACCAGATGACTGCAGTGAGAACATAATCCCTACCTATCTAAGTACATTGACTACAGAACTCTGTATTTCTGGAAAGTGCCACAGCCCAAGTCTGACTTTTACAAGGCTGAAGGACAGCTTATACTGGATTAACTCAGCAGTGGATGTAGGAGAGAAGAAGTTGGGAGGCCTGCATGAAATGGATGCATAGGCATGTGCAAGTGTTAAAATACTGTCAATTCATGGGATTGGAGTGGTAACTTTGGATAGAGACTTATGCACTTCTGGCTAGACATACACACACACATACACACACACACACACACACACACACACACACACACACACACACACACACACACACACACACACACACACACACAGTGTTGACTACAGTGAGAGCAGAACCCCCTACCTATCTAAGGTACACAGACTACAGAGCTCAGTACTTTAATCAAATTCCATGGCACAAGTTTGACTTTTTCAAGGCTGCAGAGCAACTTACAGTGGATGGCATTACCACTGAATGTAGGAGACAGGATGTTGGGAGAACTGCAATGGTTCATAGGAGCTTACTAGGCTAATGGCCCTAGGGTCTTTACAAGCCGAGCTGTGTAAAAAGCCAATCACCCTTACTGAGCATAGTTAGATGATCATTGTTTTTCAGACAGATTTTGTGATCAACACCAACTGCCCCTGTCCATGTGGGACAAAATTGTCACCCCTTGAATGAATTTAAGATTACCCATCCAGTTGTCAAGGTTGCACTTCAATAGGGTCATTGAGGAGCACTGCTTCACATCCAGTGGGAGCCTATTCCAGAGAAGCAGCAATCACTGGGAAATGTATCTGTCTCTACAGCATGTGCTGCCTATGTTGAGATCCCTGGAGCAAGTTATACTTGCCCCATTTGTATTGCAGATGTCCAGCATTTCCTATTAGGCAGGGTCTGAGACTGCTCTATAGCCTAGGCACAGGTAACTTCTCAACACTCTGTATGATACTGAGTACAGTGAGATGGCTCAGTCTTTCCATGTATATCATGTTTTTAGAGGCCCTGGGTTCTCCTGGTCAGAAACCTCTATGTATTTTCCAGTTGTTGCAGGTGTCTGGTGAGGTACATACAGAAGTGAGCATTGTACTCAATTAGTGGTCTGATAAGGGTCAATTATAGTGGAGCTATGACCACCCTGGTCTTGGATGATATGCCCTTATTTATGACATGCACAGTGTAGAATGCATGTCTTACCACTATGGACACATAGTGATCAAAGTTTAGATTTTTGTTAACCTATGCTTCAAAGTTTCACACCACAGAGTTTCAGCTTAGAGGGGTGCAATGTATATCATAACTAGTAGGGGTACTTCTTTACCAAAGAGGGATAACGAGGAATTTTTATGCATTACGTTTCAGTCTGTGAGTTTGCCATCAATCAGTTGTGTTTATCAGTCCTTTCTGTAATATGCTAACATTGTAGGGGGACTCTATATGATTTTGCCCAGTTGACAGTCATCTGCAAATTTGGTAAGCCACAGGCCATCTACTTTCACCTGGAATTCAGAGAAATATTTTCCAAACAGTAGAGAGTCCAGCACAGATTCCTGTGGTACTCCAGTGGTAACTGGTCCACTGGTGGAGGTGGACTCTTCAACTATGACAGTGTGTGTGTTCTGTTGGTGAGTCAGTTGGCTACCCATCTAGTAATGTATGGGTTATTCCCCAGATGGGAAATTTTCTCTATGATACCTGATGAGGGATTGTATCAAATGCCTTGGCTAAATCAACATAGTGGTATGTTCGGTTTTCCCTCACTCAGGGCTTTGGGGACATTATCATAGATGTCCAGTAGGTATAATAAGCAAGATCTACCCTTGACAAAACCAATCTTGGTCATCTCAAGAGTGTTGAAGCTCAATTATATCCCTGTGTACAAGGTCATGATGTTTCTTTCCATAGCCTTGCAGATAAGGCTCATTAGGCTTATGGGTCAATAGTTCTCAAGGTCAGTTGATAGATGTATAGGCATATTCAACTGTCAAGATAGTTCTAGTTCTTTATGTTACCAGATTGATGTGCATTGCATATCACACAACATTTGATATTAATTTATGCAGTGTAGTTGATATATTGTGAACAAGTATGAAGCACCAGGGTTGCAGTGCATGAGTGGAGACAACACATGGCTGCATTGTAAATATGTGACATATTGTTAAATAGGGACTTCATTTTGTTATGTTTTCACATGTAGTTTCATGGCATGATGAGTAAATGAACTGTAAACAGCACTAATACATGCTAATAGTAACTTTGCCTAGTGCAGCAGTGAGCAGCGGGTTTGTGCAGTGGTTGGCAAAGTGTTTGCGCACGTGAGATACACATTACCATTACTTTCCCTGTTTGCACATAGTTAATCAGTGCACAAATGTGAGCCGCATTGCTAAAAGTTTTAGTTAGTATTAAGTCTATGAAATACACCTGCTACTTAGCTGAAACTGTAAATGCATTAACACATTTATTTTTGAGCCCAGATGATATTGGGTTCAAATCTAGATGTATCTAATACTTTTAAATAAACAGTGATAATGCAATGACATTAATTCTTTATTGTACACATGCTGCTGTGTGTTGGAATAGTGCAGCAGGGTCAAGTGGCATTGCACAGAGGTAACTGCAGCATTGTAAGGCCACTTTCTGTCACTTGGCATTGGTGTGAGATGCCAAAATCTATGCAAACATGGAGGCCAAAAAGGGAAGGGATCCATTGCTTTCACTGGTACTTTTGTGTGTTGTGTGTGCTTCTATTTTTTTATCAGATTATAGGTATTAAAATGGGATTGATAGGAAAGTGGAGAAATGGGGAACAAAAGGAAAGCAACACAGGAGTGTGCAGGAAGGAGGTAAGTAAGAACCATAGATATCCATTTCTTCAACAGTGAAAACAGATATATGCAGAATATTAGCTGAATTTGCACTGTCACCTCCAGAGAGAGAGGTGACATCAATGTAATCATGTTGTGTAGCCAATTGGACTGAATCAAGTGTGTCAAGAAGACACATATTTGAAATGGAGAGCTATGTATGGGATGATTTTTTTTTTTTTGTGGAAAAGGTGCCCATTTTTTTAAATTCAGTAAGAGTGGAATGCTGGTTAAGGGACATAGGTATTTCTAGGTAGGTAAGTTGGGTAGGTGAGGAAGCAAATGCAAAACAAATAAGACAAACAAGGCAAGACACAAGGATGGTGAGGGACATCCACTGGCAGCCGGCGTGCTTGACATCATGCCAATCAAACATGGAGACAGTGAGAATTCAGTCCTCATCCACTGGACTGTCATCACTGTCCCCTTACTCCAGTGATGACTGGAGTGCTTGTCATATTCTTATCCTATGTACCATGAGGGACAGCATCCTCTCCATCTTGTGTAGGCATACACCAGTAGTGAGGTGCACAACCCTATGCACCAACCCTGTCATCTACCTGCAAGGGGAGGAAATCCCCACCTCCACCACTGTTTCAGTAGGGCACCACAGCACCAGCTGCCAGGGCAGTACTACCTGAGGTTGCAGGCAGTACAGGAGCAGCAGAGGCAGTACTGCCAGGCTGGGTCCCAGACATGCTAGGCATCGGTGTTGGAGCAGATGGAGCAGGGGTAGACTGATCATTTGGGTTGGCTTACCTCACTGTGCTGTGTAGCATTTAGTAATTTGGTACACATGGATGGCATGGAGACATTTTGACAACACATAATAGAAAATAAAAAGAGAGATAATGGTTGGGGTGGGAGAAAAATATAGATAAAATTAGTACCATCGTATGTGACATACAATGCATTAGCACAATTGCACAACTATTTTATCTGAATTAATACATTTAAGTATACTTCTTAACAAATAAGCACTATAACTATAGAGTGCTGAAAATAATCCTTGAAATGTGCATGTTATACAGATTACAGTTAACATAAGGGTATTTATGCCACTTGTACAGAGTTTAATTTAATGTAAATATTATTAAAGAAATGCAGTATTGCATAGGTGTGAATCGTGGTACTTGAACCAACAACCTCTGACTACAGTCTTATATTTGACTCCTAATGCTAGTTTGTGCTACAGGCTAATACATGTCTACTTGCTTTTACAGTTATGATATGCATGCTCAATTTGCTACAGCTGTATAGAAATCCAAAATCTATCTTTAACTTTTAAAGCTACAATAATACTTCTCTTGTACTGCATGCATACCACTTTCCATTAGTGCAGCATGAGCCCTTCTATGGAAGTCAAGTTCTACATTAGCTGGGGAAAGAACAGAAAAGAACAGAAAAACATTATGCATACCAGTCTTGCCTATATTTAGCTTTCTAAGTATTACAAATATCTCTTATTATCATACTTAACCAGCTGTGGGATGTCTGCAGTTTCAAATTCAGTCAACCAATGGTTAAGGGTATCCCTTTTGTGCCTCTGTAGGTCATTAAAATAATGCCTACATGATTCTCCAGTGTGTGGGATGCTAGTTACACTGAACACAGCCTGAGCCAATCTACTCAACACCTCATACTTGTACTGTGAGCCAAAATAGTCTCCCTGCAGAAGCCTTTAGATGTGGTGCTTTACAAGGAGTTCAAGAAATATCCTGGAATCCTGGATGCCCCATCTCTGTGCCCTAAACTGGGCAGCTTCCCCACTAGCTACATACATGACTAACACTAGAGCAATAGAAACTAATGCTTTCCCACCAATTCCAGTTATTTTTACGGTAGTGTGCAAACCCAAGCAACAATGGATGTTAAATGGAGAACAGCAATACTAAGCAGGGAGGAAAGAAATATTTAAAATAGGAAGGTTGATCTGACACTTCACCTTAGTTTGAGGAGTATATGCTGATGTAGCTTGGAAATATATATTGAAAACTGAAAGATAACTCTTAAGTGGGGTCCCTTTCAGTTCAGAGAAAAATCAGTTCAGCAAACAGCATATTCCATGCACTTACATCAAGCATGCTTTTCGTTGAACTGTTCATACTGAGATTGCTGTACAGTAAGGATCAGGATAGCTGCCCTTTCCTCACTGCAGTGTGATCTGAGAGTTAGTATATATAATTACCAGGGGGTGTGGAGGGCGCAGTCCCCCACATGAGGGTAATTCAATGAATGACATTTCTGATTAAATGTCGTTCATTGAAGTGGCACTTTGATGAAGTGATATAGACCAGTTAGGTGAGTTAAGTTTGCAGACATGCACTGGGGGCATTTTAAAGGAAATTAGGTGGGGCTTCACCCCCCACACCCCCTAATATGGGGGCTGTGACCCCCACCCCCCTACCTTTATATATCAACTCCATGGTTGCATGACTTTGGGGAGGGGGACAAATCCCTGTTAATTGCCATGAATACTAGTTTTCGATCAAATGTGCTGCCGAGCAAAAGTAGTAGATCCACATATATATATATATATATATATATATATATATATATATATATATATATATATATATATATATATATTAATTAGCAAATGCTACTGTTATTTGTATGCATTACGTAGAAGTCTACTAATGGCATGGACATGTTTGTCATGGCATTTCACAGGTATAGATGATTGGCACTATATTAAAATGGAATGTTCTGTGTTAAATCTGTACACATATTTTGGGGACAGTTCATTTGATAGCATTTTTAGCATTTAACTGACAATTTGTTAGCAAAATGTGTTATGTGTCTGTTTTTTGGGGGTTGGGGGAGTCACGACACATTTCTGTTTTGGAACAAAGGTAATTTGCTATTGCTACTCTCCCTTGTTTTCCATCTGCTCTTGCTTTTGTGTGAATGTAGTATGTTACAACCACATGACTCCCATTGTTCATATTTCAAATATCTAGACTGTTTTATGTTTCTCCAGTAGGTAACACTGAAATGCTTCCTTTCTGTTTTATCTGGGAACAGGTATTTTTTAGTTATGTGACACCTATGTGTAGTATCCTTCTGTTGTGTTTTAGGACACCTAGGACTATGGCAGCCAGGTGTCTCAATAGATGAAAAACACCCTTCAGTGACCCTAACAATCAAGTCATCATGAAAGCTTTTATGTGACATGGTGCTTCTCTGCTTGAGAGGTGACATGGAGATATGTCAGGCAGAATGCAAATTTGGCAGCAGATAGTTGGAGATGTGAATGCAGTAGGTGGCCATAGCAGGATATATGATCAGGTGTGCCATAGGGCCAGTGACAAGATCTCATCTGGCCATGATCAGATGGGTATTGTGGGGGACTGCTACAGAGCCACCACTAACAGGAAATGAAGGGTTTCTGTCCACTATGAGGGGTCCAGGCAGCTCCCAGGAAAGTACAGAACAGCATGCCCTTGACAGTGTTGCCACTGTTTCCGGGACAGCAAGTATGCCCCAGGAGAAGCTTTCAGGTAGGCTTACATATCTCCATTGTTAAATTATCTTGTATGGTAAAATATTTACATTAGTAAATTAGTTCTGTTTAGTAAGAAATTGTTGGGGGAATTGCAGATTGTTACAGTTAACAGCACATTTTGATTGATTGCACATGTGCTTAGGTTGGACTTGTTATCCAAGTTCTTATTGAAAGTATAGTTAATGGACATATAAAGGGAAAAAGTTTGAACTCCTGTGTCAGTGTTAATTGTGATGATGTTGTCCTTACTTTTTGCTTAACATCTTCTAGGACCATAGAGCATAGGCAGCTACAATCACCTGCACATTTATTTATTTACTTGACATTTGTTTACTGGGAAAGTCCAAATGGGACAAAGCCCATTTTCAGCACAGGTCCAGGGATAAATACTCCAAACATGTCTTTGGAATGTGGGAGAAAGTGAGAGCACCCAGAGGAAACCCACTTGAACACAGGGATGGCATTCAGACTTGGCACAGTAGGCACCCCTGCCAAGGATCAAACCTGAGTACCTCTTCTTGTGAGGTGACAGTGCTAACTACTGCACTACTTCACCATCTGTGATAAGCCAAGCATTTTTATGTCAGTACTGTTGAGCAGATCAAAGAAGTATTTAGTTTTTGATGTTGGTGTCAGGACTGTTGTGTGTATTGCTGTACTGTCTGTAATAGTGACACCAATGTTAGTAGTGTAGGTAGTATTTTTTTCCCTGTGTTTGTTACTTATTATCAGAGGTGATCCTGACAGTGGAAGGGTGGGATTTCTACCACCTGATGTTAGAGTATCAGCAGACTTGGATGATGATGATGGTGGCTAAACAGAGGCATAGTCAGGGGGTGCAGAGGTTGAATCGAACACAGATGTTGATATACAACCATCCCATGTAATTCCATCAGACACAGCTAGTAGGCCTATGTCTACCCATTCCAGTGAGCCTCCAGATATGGGACAAATGGAGAGTGAGACAATCAATCAGGGAAGTGTAGTTACTGTGGCTTCAGTGCCTGTTAATTCTGGCCATAGCCAAATTCTGGCCATAGCCAAAGTGTGGCAAGGTGCCCACACAGGAGGATTGTTAGGGGTGCTCAGAGGAGGCCTACTGTCCATCTTTTACCTGATCTAGGTGTCTCTTCCTGTGCCACTCAACATATGTTTAATGCAGTCATGGAGGCACAAGCACATTCCCATAGGTCCTCAAGAGAAATGCTTACTGTTTTAGATGTGGCACTGGCTGACATGTGTGACTGTCTCCACCATGTTGCTGATTCAATGGATCAGATGAATGACATGTTGGAACCGGCAGTGTTTGTGATGGAACATCTGCTGGGAGGGGAGCACCATCCTCTTGGGTATAGGTCAGGCATATCATCTGCTGTTAGTCAATGTGGCCATGCCCAGTCACACTCCCATAGTAGCAGTGCTTCCACTACTCTATCAGTGGTTGAGCTGCCCACACCCAGATATGGCAGGCCATGAGGTCATAGTCCTGAGCATCCTCATGAGGGTATCTCATCCAGCAGACATCAGTCACATTCAGGTAGCATCAGTGCATCTGACCATGGGTGTGGATGTGCCAGTGAAACTCCTGGCAGAGCCAGTTCTCATGGTCTGGTACAACAACAATAAACTGCCACCTCTACCATGTATGGCTCACATCTGTCTGATATATCAAAACATAGAGCTAGCAAAGAGCTTGGCTGTGTTCATGCAGACACTCATAGGTTCATAGGTTGGTACTAGGCGGTCGGCCCTAGGGCTTATACAAGCCTAGCCATAACAATTCCCTGGCTATTTCTTCTCACAATATTTACTTCCCTGGACCCCTGTCTAGCAGGGTGACTGATGTGATCCCAGGGTGAATTTCCTATCTCCCATCCAATCGTCAAGGTTCCTTTTGAAGAGGGCCAAAGAGGCACTCTGTTTGACATGTATGGGCAGTCTATTCCAGAGTCTAGGGAGTCTCTAGGTCAGGAACCTATCCCTCCAGAATGTTTTGTTCATTGTGACGGCAAGGTTTAGATACCTGGAGCATGTGGCTCTGAGGGATTGGGATTTCTTTAAGTTTAGCATATCCAGCAGCTCTGAGTTTGACATGGCCTTGTATGCTAAGCAGAGGTCGCCTCTGAGTAGACGATATGCGACAGAGTATAGCTGGAGTTTTTTCAGATGGTCAGCATAGGGCATCTGCTTTAGGCCTGTGATTCTTTTAGTGAGGTATTTCTGTGGCCTTTCCAGTTTTGCAGATGTCTTGAGAGGTACATACCAAATGGGGCATTGTATTCTATCATGGGTCTAATGAGGGATGAGTACAGTGGGATAATGACCTCCTTTTTTCTGGATGAAAAGCCCTTAGTGATGAGGTGTGCTACATAGAAGGATTTCCTGACTGTTGGGGCGATGTGGTTATCGAAGGTGAGACAACTGTCCACCTGTGTCCCTACGTCTATCACTCTTTTGGTGTTTAGTGTACTGACACCTATGTGGCAATTCATGGTTACATGTTTTTTCCAAATGGGTTAGCTATACATTTCTTGGCAATGAGCTTCAGGCCATGGCTCTGGCACCAAGCATCTGTTTCTGTAAGGCCCTTTTGCAGAATATCCACATCATTTGTGGATTCAATAATGGCTCCCAGTTTGCAGTTATCTGTGAACTTTGTTAGCCAGAGTCCCTTAGTGTTGGCCTGTAGTTCAGAGAAGTAGATGCCACACAAGAGCGGTCCCAGGACTGAACCCTGAGGTACTCCACCTATCACTTGTCTGGAGCTGGAGAAACTGCCACCTCTACCATGCATGGCTCACATTTGTCTGATATACCAAAACACAGAGCTAGCACAGAGCTTGGCTGAGTTCATGAAGGCACTCATACACAAATTTCACCTGGAAGACCCATGCGGACACACACACACAAAAGTTACATGGATCATTTTATCTCACTGGCTTTTTGTTACTTTTTCCAAATGTCTACCTGATTCCCCTTCTGACTCACACACACTCATCAACCTTTGTGTCAGCCTAGGCTTCCTGCCCCCCCACACACACACACACAGTACCCTTTGCAAGTAATGATAACTGTGCCATAACCCTGTTTTTTTAATCTTTTGGATTCAGGGATACATAATATTTGTATCTGATGCTCAATGTGCACAGCTGACTTAGTGATTAGTATATCTGCATTTGTGATGTTGAATTGGTCATTGCACCTTTGACTTATATTGGTCTTAGAAACTTAGACAGTTGATAGCATCAAACATTTTGTGCACCTGTATTGTTAATGATCTTGTGAGGGTTGTGAAGTCTGAAACTGAAATGTATCTCATTACATTTTAACTTCTCTCTTTAATAATTTTCCCAGTACAAACGTATAGTGCTAAATTAAGGACATTTGGTAACCATCAGAACTTTTAAAAGGTATGACTTTGTGAATCTTTGATGCTTTAGGCCTTCTACTCCATAATGGACACATACAAGTCACATAGGTTTCTGCTGTTACATGTTAAATTCATTTCTGTACAAATCACTCACCTTTTACTTGCATATACTACCAAGTAGCAACATGCAAGGATATGCCATTCATTTATATTATTACACAATACACTCCAGGTTCAACACTTAGCTTGTAAATCCAGCAGCTGCCACATCTTGGGCAAGAAGAAGGGTATTTAGACCCTGTTCGAACAATTTCTGAGTCATGCAGTTCAGTCAAAGATACAGGGTGGACAGAGAAACACTGAAGGAATATGTAACATCTGTTGCCCTCACCTCAGGCTACAGAGAATTCATGGATAACCCATTGCACTGGAAACAAAGCTATGTTTTGCATTACATATACTAGCTACTGGTACTTTCTACAGACCCACAGAGCATACATCAGTTTTTAAATGCAATGCTGTTACATGCAAGGGAGGATATCCATTTCCAATGAACCCCACAGGAGAGAGCAAGAACCACACAGGAATTCTATGCAGTAACACACTTCCCTGAAGTGTTGGGGGCAATGGACTGCACACACATAGAAATAAAAGTCTCACCTGGGGAACAAGGAAGGATGTGCATCTAGAGAAAAGGTTTCAACTATCAGGTTGTCTGTAATGCCCATGGGATCATCTACAGTGGCTGTGCTGGTAACCCAGGCAGTTTCCATGACTCACACATATGGCACACTTGCGAGCTATACACCAGGTTTGCTAGGGGTGATGCAAGTTATGCACCGGAACCCTGACTCATGGCACCCATGAGAAATCCACACAACCCCACTAAGCAAGAATACAACAATGCCACACTCAAACTATGAATATCATACAACATGCGTTTGGATTGCTGAAATCTAAGTTCCTTTGTCTAGGCACATCAGGAGGTGCACTGCAGTACAACCCAGGTGCCTCTGCCAAAATACTTACTGTTTGTGCCATGTTACACAATTCAGAACTCAGGAAATAGTTTCAACAAGGACAACAAAGGGCTGGACCACAGTTTCAAGAGCCACAGACAGGTCCAACAGCAGCAGGTATAAATGAAGAGTCTGAGGAAGACCTGCCAGTTGCAGATACTGTTGACAGATGGAGGTGTGCACAATATGTATGCCTCCATCTGCCAGCACCATTTGCAGGCAGACAGAGGTATGAACAGTATGCCCTGGCTATAGCTAAGAGGCAAAGGATAGCATGCACACACACACACACACACACACACACACACACACACACACACACACACACACACACACACACACACACACACACACACACACTATACCTACTTCACAGTATACAAATAGGAAAATCAATGCCTTTCAAACAGCACAAAGTTTAACCATGTAATAGCTGTGCTTTGATAGCATCAGACAGGGACAACCCATAGGGACACAGTTTGTAGCTGTGTCAATGACAAGTGCGGAACTTGTCAAGAAAAAAGATATATAATAACGTTGATTACTCTCATATGGAAGTATGCATATACCCCTAAGAAGAGCATTTGTCTGACGTGTTATATCAGCAGTATCTTCTCTAACAGATTTTTGCTATATTCACTTTAGGGTTACCACCTGTCCCACTTTGCGAGGGACAGTCCCTCTATGGCAGTTGTGTCCTGACCAAAAATATTAAAAATGGCAAATGTTCTGAGATTGTAGGACATAATTATGTCCCATATGTCATGTAATAGTTGCATAAAATAGTTATTTCTGTATGTAAAATACCTACATGTTACAAGAAACAGAATAAGCAACTAAACTGCTACAAGAATAAGCTTTCATTTAGGCAAAAAAGTAAAGTTCTATCCTTTGTACTGACCGTGGGTATGTGTCGGGCTGAAAAATCTAATGTGTGTCCCGAAAATGTCCCACTTTGGCCATTTGAAAAGGTGGCAACCCTAATTCACTTGCATATTAGAAACAATACTGTACATCAAGAATTTCAATTTGCCATCATCTATAAAAGGGAACAGGTCAATTATACCTTCATGTCCATAACTATACAGAGAAGCTAGATTGAATTACCTAATGCTCTCAATGCTATAATAACAGTGCTAGCTCAAATACAATGATATTCAACAATTATAGAAGCAAGCATTCACAAATGAGTATGAACAAGACAACATCTTTTCTTTAATGCATATTGATAAATGCAAGCTTGTGAATGGGCAAGCATTAGCTATTTACTGTGAGTATCAGACATACATGCATCCTTAAGTCACAAAGACATGGGCAGGACACTGTCATCATCATTTGCACAGGGTGGGCTGGGGGTAGGAGACCAAGGGTGATACCAAGGAAGTGAGTGCGAGCAAGTAAGAAACCCATGTATCTCTCAAAGTATACAGTGTATAGGTCCAATAATAGAG